>NW_017205221.1:0-18548 GCF_001704415.2 Capra hircus
GGAGCCGAGCAACCTTCCCGGATGGGGCACTGGGTCCTTTCTGACGCAACCACAGCGGGTCCTGAGGCTTCCCGTCTTAAGTCGAGAGCACCTGCCAACTCGAGAAAATCCAGGAGATTGTGCCCTCCAGGCGAGATGAGGCCCATTTCCGCTGAGGCGTCTCGAGGCTAATCACACCTAACCTCTGGAACTTCCAAAGGGTCCTTCACACCCTTGCTGCAACTCAAGAAGTTCCCCGAATATACCCGTCTCCACTCGAGAGGAAGCACGAGAGTCCCGCCTACATCCAGAGGAGCCCCGGTGTCCGCCTCCTAACTCGAGAGGAGGGATCCTTTCCCTGCGTGGTCGGGAAAGAATTCCCGGCGTTCCCGTCGCATCTCAAGAGGGAGGCGCTCTCCACAGGAAAGGCGAGAGGAACTCCAGGGTCGTGCAACCGTTCCCAGTGTCCCCCAGATGTCTCAGTCCATTCCAGGGAAACCTGTATTCCCTGCACTGCCTCCACTTTCAAGCCGAGGATCGACACACACCACGGTGGCACGTGGGACAGCCCTGTGGGAAAGCCTCGTGGAAAGCCTCGAGGGAAAGCCACAGATCCCTTGATCCACGCGAAGGGAAGTGCGACACTGCTGCTACAGCTCGGAAGGAAAGCGCACGTGCATGCCCCACTCGAGACGAGGACTGACTCCCCTGGGGAGACTCCAGAAGTACGCCAAGATCCATGTCAGCACTGGAGAGGAACCCTCAGGTTCCGGCACTGACTCCACACAAGGTTTTAGGCCCCACCTTCGACGGGAGAGGAAACACGAGAGGCCCCCGTGAAGCAACCGAGCAACTCGCATGGGGACTGGCCTTTCCTGAGGCCACCAGAGCGGGTCCCTGAGGTCCCGTCGTAAGTAGAGAGCACCTGCCACAACTCGAGAAAATCCAGGAGGTTCTCCCCTCCAGGTGAGATGAGGCCCATTTCCGCTGAGGCGTCTCGAGGCTATTCACACCTAACACTCTGGAACATCCAAATGGTCCTTCACACCCTTGCTGCAACTCAAGAAGTTCCGCAACATTACCCGTCTCCACTCGAGAGGAAGCACGAGAGTCCCGCCTACATCCAGAGGAGCCCCGTTTCCGCCTCCTAGCTCTAGAGGAGGGATCCTTTCCCTGCGTGGTCGGGAAAGAATTCCCGGCATTTCCGTCGCATCTCAAGAGGAGGCGCTCTCCACAGGAAAGGCGAGAGGAACTCCAGGGTCGTGCCACCATTCCCAGAGTCCCCCAGATGCCTCAGTCCATTCCAGGGAAACCTGTTTTCCCTGCTACTGCCTCGACTTTCAAGCCGAGGATCGACTCACACCACGGTGGCACGTGGGACAGCCCTGTGGGAAAGCCTCGAGGGAAAGCCTCGTGGGAAAGCCTCGAGGGAAAGAAAAAGATCCCTTTATCCACGCGAAGGGAAGCGGGACACTGCTGCTACAGCTCGGGAGAAAGAGCACGTGCATGCCCCCACTCGAGACGAGGACTGACTGCCCTGGGGAGACTCCAGAAGTACCCCAAGTTCCATGTCAGCACTGGAGAGGAATCCTCAGGTTCCGGCACCGACTCCACACAAGATCTTAGGCCCCGGCATCGATGGGAGAGGAATCCCGAGAGGCCCCCGAGCAACTCGCATGGGGACTGGCCTTTCCTGAGGCCACTAGAGCGGGTCCCTGAGGTCCCCGTCATAAGTCGAGAGCACCTGCCGCAACTCGAGAAAATACAGGAGGTTCTCCCCTCCAGGCGAGATGAGGCCCATTTCCGCTGAGGCGTCTCGAGGCTAATCAATTCTAACATCTGGAACTTCCAAAGGGTCCTTCACACCCTTGCTGCAACTCAAGAAGTTCCCCGACATAACCGTCTCCACTTGAGAGGAAGCACGAGAGTCCCGGCCACATCCAGAAGAGCCCCGTTTCCGTCTCCTAACTCGAGAGGTGGGATCCTTTCCCTGCGTGGTCGGGAAAGAATTCCCGGCGTTCCCGTCGCATTTCAAGAGGAGGCGCTCTCCACAGGAAAGGCGAGAGGAACTCCAGGGTCGTGCCACCATTCACAGAGTCAACCAAATGTCTCCGTCCATTCCAGGGAAACCTGTTTTCCCTGCACTGCCTCGACTTTCAAGCTGAGGATCGACTCACACCACAGTGGCACGTGGGACAACCCTGTGGGAAAGCCTCGTGGGAAAGCCTCGTGGGAAAGCCACAGATCCCTTGATCCACGCGAAGGGAAGGGTGTCACTACTGCTACAGCACGGGAGGAAAGCGCACGTGCGTGCCCCCACTCGAGACGAGGACTGACTCCCCTGGGGAGACTCCAGAAGTACCCCAAGATCCATGTCAGCACTGGAGAGGAATCCTCAGGTTCCGGCACTGACTCCACACAAGGTCTTAGGCCCCGGCATCGACGGGAGAGGAATCCCGAGAGGCCCCCGAGCAACTCGCAAGGGGAATGGCCTTTCCTGAGGCCACCAGAGCGGGTCCCTGAGGTCCCCGTCGTAAGTCGAGAGCACCTGCCCCAACTCGAGAAAATCCAAGAGATTCTCCCCTCCAGGCGAGATGAGGCCCATTTCCGCATAGGCGTCTCGAGGCTATTCTCACCTAACCTCTGGAACTTCCAACGGGTCCTTCACACCCTTGCTGCAACTCAAGAAGTTCCCCGACATACCCGTCTCCACTCGAGACGAAGCACGTGAGTCCCGCCTACATCCAGAGGAGCCCCGTTTCCGCCTCCTAGCTCGAGAGGGGCGATCCTTTCCCTGCGTGGTCGGGAAAGAATTCCCGGCGTTCCCGTCGCATCTCAAGAGCAGGCGCTCTCCACAGGAAAGGAGAGAGGAACTCCAGGGTCGTGCCACCATTCCCAGAGTCCCCCAGATGTCTCAGTCCATTACAGGGAAACCTGTTTTCCCTGCACTGCGTCGACTTTCAAGACGAGGATCGACTCACACCACAGTCGCACGTGGGACAGCCCTGTGGGAAAGCCTCGTGGGAAAGCCTCGTGGGAAAGCCTCGAGGGAAAGCCACAGATCCATTCATACACCAGAAGGGAAGCGTGACACTGCTCCTACAGCTCGGGAGGAAAGCGCACGTGCATGCCCCCACTCGAGACGAGGACTGACTCCCCTGGGGAGACTCCAGAAGTACCCCAAGATCCACGTAAGCACTGGAGAGGAATCCTCAGGTTCCGGCACCGACTCCACACAATATCTTAGGCCCCTGCATCGACGGGAGAGGAATCCCGAGAGGTCCCCGAGCATCTCGCATGGGGACTGGCCTTTCCTGAGGCCACCAGAGCGGGTCCCTGAGGTCCCCGTCGTAAGTCGAGAGCACCTGCCGCAACTCGAGAAAATCCAGGAGGTTCTCCCATCCAGGCGAGATGAGGCCCATTTTCGCTGAGGCGTCTTGAGGCTAATCACACCTACCTCTGGAACTTACAAAGGGTCTTTCACACCCTTGCTGCAACTCAAGAAGTTCCCCGACATAACCGTCTCCACTCGAGTGTAAGCACGAGAGTCCCGCCCACATCCAGAGGAGCCCCGTTTCCGCCTCCTAGCTCGAGAGGAGGGATCCTTTCCCTGCGTGGTCGGGAAAGAATTCCCGGCATTTCCGTCGCATCTCAACAGGAGGCGCTCTCCACAGGAAAGGCGAGAGGAACTCCAGGGTCGTGCCACCAATCCCAGAGTCCTCCAGATGTCTCAGTCCATTCCAGGGAAACCTATTTTCCCAGCACTGCATCGACTTTCAGGCCGAGGATCGACTCACACCACGGTGGCACGTGGGACGGGCCTGTGGGAAAGCCTCGTGGGAAAGCCTCGTGGGAAAGCCTCATGGGAAAGCCTCGTGGGAAAGCCTCGAGGGAAAGCCACAGATCCCTTGATCCACGCGAAGGGAAGCGTGACACTGCTGCTACAGCTCGGGAGGAAAGCGCACGTGCATGCCCCCACTCGAGACGAGGACTGACTCCCCTGGGGAGACTCCAGAAGTACCCCAAGATCCATGTCAGCACTGGAGAGGAATCCTCAGGTTCCGGCACCGACTCCACACAAGATTTAGGCCCCGGCATCGACGGGAGAGGAATCCCGAGAGGCCCCCGCGCAACTCGCATGGGGACTGGCCTTTCCTGAGGGCACCAGAGCGGGTCCCTGAGGTCCCCCTCGTAAGTCGAGAGCACCTGCCGCAACTTGAGAAAATACATTAGGTTCTCCCCTCCAGGCGAGATGAGGCCCATTTCCGCTGAGGCGTCTCCAGGCTAATCACTTCTAATATCTGGAACTTCCAAATGGTCTTTCACACCATTGCTGCAACTCAAGAAGTTCCCCGACATACCCGTCTCCACTTGAGAGGAAGCACGAGAGTCCCGGCCACATCCAGAGGAGCCCCGATTCCGTCTCCTAACTCGAGAGGTGGGATCCTTTCCCTGCGTGGTCGGGAAAGAATTCCCGGCGTTCCCGTCGCATCTCAAGAGGAGGCGATCTCCACAGGAAAGTCGAAAGGAACTCCAGGGTCGTGCCACCATTCCCAGAGTCAACCAGATGTCTCCGTCCATTCAGGGAAACCTGTTTTCCCTGCACTGCCTCGACTTTCAAGCCGAGGATCGACTCACACCACGGTGGCACATGGGACAGCTCTGTGGGAAAGCCTCGTGGGAAAGCCTCGAGGGAAAGCCCCTCATCCCTTGATCCACGCGAAGGGAAGCGTGACACTGCTGCTACAGATCAGGAGGAAACCACATGTGCATGCCCCCACTCAAGATGAGGACTAACTCCCCTGGGGAGACTCCAGAATTACCCAAATATCCATGTCAGCACTGGAGAGGAATCCTCAGGTTCCGGCACCAACTCCACACAAGATCTTAGGCCCCGGCATTAACGGGAGGGGAATCACAAGAGGCCCCCGAGCAACTCGCATGGGGACTGGCCTTTCCTGTGGCCACCAGAGCGGGTTCCTGAAGTCCCCGTCGTAAGTCTAGAGCGCCTGCCACAACTCGAGAAAATTCAGGAGGTACTCCCCTCCAGGCGAGATGAGGCCCATTTCCCAGAGGCGTCTCGAGGCTAATCACACCTAACCTATGGAACTTCCAAAGGGTCCTTCACACCCTTGCTGCAACTCAAGAAGTTCCCTGACATACCCGTCTCCACTCGAGAGGAAGCACGAGAGTCCCGCCCACATCCAGAGGAGCCCCGTTTCCGCCTCCTAGCTCGAGAGGAGGGATCCTTTCCCTGCGTTGTCGGAAAAGAATTCCCGGTGTTCCCGTCGCATCTCAAGAGGAGGCCCTCTCCGCCGGAAAGGCGAGAGGATCTCCAGGGTCGTGCCACCATTCCCTGAGTCCCCCAGATGTCTCAGTCCATTCCAGGGAAATCTGTTTTCCCTGCACTGCCTCGACTTTCAAGCCGAGGATCGACTCACACCACGGTGGCACGTGGGACAGCCCTGTGGGAAAGCCTCGTGGGAAAGCCTGGTGGGAAAGCCTCGAGGGAAAGCCACAGATCCCTTGATCCCCGCGAAGGGAAGCATGACACTGCTGCTACATCTCGGGAGGAAAGCGCACGTGCATGCCCCCACTTGAGACGAGGACTGACTCCCCTGGGGAGACTCCAGAAGTACCCCAAGATCCATGTCAGCACTGGAGGGGAATCCTAAGGATCCGGCACCGACTCCACACAAGGTCTTAGGCCCCGGCATCGACGTGAGGGGAATCCCGAGAGGCCCCCGAGCAACTCGCATGGGGACTGGCCTTTCCTGAGGCCACCAAGCGGGTCCCTGAGGTCCCCATCGTAAGTCGAGAATAGCTGCCCCAACAGGAGAAAATCCAAGAGGTTCTCCCATCCGGGCGAGATGAGGCCCATTTCCGCTGAGGCCTCTCGAGGCTAATCACATCTAACCTCTGGAACTTCCAAAAGGTCCTTCACACCCTTGCTGCAACTCAAGAGGATCCCAGACATACCCGTCTCCACTCGAGAGGATGCACAAGAGTCCCGCCCACATCCAGAGGAGCCCCGTTTCCGCCTCCTAGCTCGAGAGAAGGGATCCTTTCTCTGAGTGGACGGGAAAGAATTCCCGGGTTCCCGTCGCATCTCAAGAGGAAGCGCTCTCCACAGGATAGGCGAGAGGAACTCCAGGGTCGTGCCACCATTCCCAGAGTCCCCCAGATGTCTCAGTCCATTCGAGGGAAACCTGTTTTCCTTGCACTGCCTCGACTTTCAAGCCGAGTATTGACTCACACCACGGTGGCACGTGGGACAGCCCTGTGGGAAAGCCTCGTGGGAAAGCCTCATGGGAAAGCCTCGAGGGAAAGCCACAGATCGCATGATCCACGCGAAGGGAAGCGTGATACTGCTGCTACATCTCGGGAGGAAAGCGCACGTGCATGCCCCCACTCGAGACGAGGACTGACTCCCCTGGGGAGACTCCAGAAGTACCCCAAGATCCATGTCAGCACTGGAGAGGAATCCTCAGGTTCCGTCACCGACTCCACACAAGGTCTTAGGCCCCGGCATCGACAGGAGAGTAATCCCAAGAGGCCCCCGAGCAACTCACATGGGGACTGGCCTTTCTTGAAGCCACCAGTCGGGTCCCTGAGGTCCCCGTCGTAAGTCGAGAGCACCTGCCGCAACTCGAGAAAATCCAGGAGGTTCTCCCCTGCAGGCGAGATGAGGCCCGTTTCCACTGAGGTGTCTCGAGGCTAATCACACTAGACCTCTGGAACTTCCAAAGAGTCTTTCACAGCCATGCTGCAACTCAAGAAGTTCCCCGACATACCCGTCTCCACTCAAGAGGAAGCACGAGGGTCCCGGCCACATCCAGAGGAGCTCCGTTTCCGGCTCGTAGCTCGAGAGGACGGATCCTTTCCCTGCTTGGTCGGGAAAGAATTCCCGGCATTCCCATCGCATCTCAAGAGGAGGCGCTCTCCAAAGGAAAGGGGAGAGGAACTGCAGGGTCGTGCCACCATTCCCAGAGTCCCCCGGATGTCTCATTCCATTCCAGGGAAACCTGTTTTCCCTGCACTGCCTCGACATTCAAGCCGAGGATCGACTCACACCACGGTGGCACGTGGCACAGCCCTGTGGGAAGGCCTCGTGGGAAAGCCTCGTGGGAAAGCCTCGAGGGAAAGACACAGATCCCTTGATCCACGCGAAGGGAAGCGTGACACTGCTGCTTCAGCTCGGGAGGAAATCGCACGTGAATGCCCCCACTCGAGACGAGGACTGCCTCCACTAGGGAGACTCCATTAGTACCCCAAGATCCATGTCAGCACTGGAGAGGAATCCTCAGGTTCCGGCACTGACTCCACACAAGGTCTTAGGCCCGGGCATCGACGGGAGGGGAATCCCGAGATGCCCCCGAGCAACACGCATGGGGACTGGCCTTTCCTGAGGCCACCAGAGCGGGTCCCTGAGGTCCCCGTCGTAAGTCGAGAGCACCTGCCGCAACTCGAGAAAATCCAGAAGGTTCTGCCCTCCAGGAGAGATGAGGCCCATTTCCGCTGAGACGTCTCGAGGCTAATCACACCTAACCTCTGAAACTTCCAAAGAGTCCTTCACGTCCTTGCTGCAACTCAAGAAGTTCCCTGACATACCTGTCTCCACTCGAGAGGAAGCACGAGAGGCCTGCCCACATCCAGAGGAGCCCCGTTTCCGTCTCCTAGCTCGAGAGGAGGGATCCTTTCCCTGTGTTGTCGGGAAAGAATTCCCGGTGTTCCCATAGCGTCTCAAGAGGAGTCGCTCTCCACAGGAAAGGAGAGAGGAACTCCAGGGTGGTGCCACCATTCCCAGAGTCCCCCACATGTCTCAGTCCATTTCACGGAAACCTGCTTTCCCTGCATTAACTTGGCTCTCAAGCCGAGGATCGACTCACACAACGGTGGCATGTGGGACAGCCCTTTGGGAAAGCCTCGTGGGAAAGCCTCGTGGGAAAGACTGGAGGGAAAGCCCCTGATCCCTTACTCCACAAGAAGGGAAGCGAGATACTGCAGCTACAGCTCGGGAGATAAGCGCATGTGCATGCGCCCACTCGAGACGAGGACTGACTCCCCTGGGGAGACTCCAGAAGTACCCAAGATCCATGTCAGCAAGGAGAGGAATCCTCAGGTTCCTGCACCGACTCCACACAAGGCCTTAGGCCCCGGCATCGATAGGAGTGAAATCCCGAGAGGCCCCCGAGCCACTCGCATGGGGACTGGCCTTCCTGAGGCCACCAGAGCGAGTCCCTGAGGTCCCCGTCATAAGTCGAGAGAACCTGCCACAACTCGAGAAAACCAGGAGGTTCTTCCCTCCAGACGAGATGAGCCCCATTTCCACAGAGGCGACTCGAGGCTAATCACACCTAACCTCTGGACCTTCCAAAGGGCCCTTCACACCCTTGCTGCAACTCAAGAAGTTCCCTGACATACCCGTCTCCACTCGAGAGGAAGCACGAGAGTCCCGCCCACATCCAGAGGAGCCCTGTTTCCGCCTCCTAGCTCGACAGGAGGGATCCTTTCCCTGCGTGTTCGGAAAAGAATTCCCGGCGTTCCCGTCACATATCAAGAGGGGGCGCTCTCCACAGGAAAGGCGAGAGGAACTCCAGGGTCGTGTCACCATTCCCAGAGTCCCCCAGATGTCTCAGTCCATTCCAGGGAAGCCTGTTTCCCCGGCACTGCCTCGACTTTCTAACCGAGGATCGACTGACTCCACGGTGGCACGTGGGACATCACTGGGGAAAAGCCTCGTTGGAAAGCCTGGTGGGAAAGCGTCGTGGGAAAGCCTCATGGGAAAGCCTCGAGGGAAAGCCACAGATCCCTTGATCCACGCGAAGGGAACCATGACACTGCTGCTGCAGCTCGGGAGGAAAGCGCACGTGCATGCTCCCACTCGAGACAAGGACTGACTCCCCTGGGGAGACTCCAGAAGTACTCCAAAATCCATGTCAGCACTGGAGAGGAAACCTCAGTTTCCGGCACCGACTCCACACAAGTTCTTAGGCCCCGGCACCGACGGGAGAGGATCCCGAGAGGTCCCCGTGCAACTTGCATGGGGACTGGCCTTTCCTGAGGCCACCAGAGAGGGTCCCTGAGGGCCCCGTCGTAGGTCGAGAGCACCTGCCGCAACTTGAATAAATCCAGGAGGTTCTCCCTTTCAGGCGAGATGAGGACCATTTCTGCTGAGACGTCTCGAGGCTAATCACACCTAACCTCTGGAAGTTACAAAGCGTCCTTCACACTCTTTCTGCAACTCAAGAATTTCCCCAACATACCCGTCTCCACTCGAGAGGAAGCACGAGAGTCCCGGCCACATCCAGAGGAGCCCCGTTTCCGCCTCCAAGTTCGAGAGGAGGGATCCTTTTCCTGCGCGGTCGGGAAAGAATTCCCGGTGTTCCCGTCGCATCTCAAGAGGAGGCGCTGTCCACAGGAAAGGCGAGAGGAACTCCAGGGTCGTGCCACCATCCCCAGAGTCCCCCAGATGTCTCAGTCCATTCCAGGGAAACCTGTTTTCCCTGCACTGCCTCGACTTTCAAGCCGAGGATCGACTCACACCACGGTGGCACGTGGGACAGCGCTGTGGGAAAGCCTGGTGGGAAAGCCTCGAGGGAAAGCGACAGATGCTTTGATCCACGCGAAGGGAAGCGTGACACTGCTGCTTCTGGTCGGGAGGAAAGTACACGTGCATGCCCCCACTCGAGACGAGGACTGACTCCCCTGGGGAGACTCCAGAAGTACCCCAAGATCCATGTCAGCACTGGAGAGGAACCCTCACTTTACGGCACCGACTCCACAAAGGTCTTAGGCCCCAGCATCGACGGGAGAGGAATCCCGTGAGTCTCCCCGAGCAACTCGCATGGGGACTGGCCTTTCCTGAGGCCACCAGAGCGGGTCCCTGAGGTCCCCGTCGTAGGTCGAGAGCACCTAGCAGCAACTTGAGAAAATCCAGGAGGTTCTCCCTTCCAGGCGAGATGAGGACCATTTCCGCTGAGGTGTCTCAAGACTAATCACACCTTACCTCTGGAACTTCCAAAGGGTCCTTCACACCCTTGCTGCAACTCAATAAGATCCCCAACATACCCGTCTCCACTCGAGAGGAAGCACGAGAGTCCCGCCCACATCCAGAGGAGCCCCGTTTCCGCCTCCTAGCTCGAGAGGAGGGATCCTTTCCCTGCAGTGATCGGGAAAGAATTCCCAGTGTTCCCGGCGCATCTCAAGAGGAGGCGATCTCCACAGGAAAGGCGAGAGGAAATCCAGGGTCGTGCCACCATTCCCAGCAGTCCCCCAGATGTCTCAGTCCATTCCAGGGAAACCTGTTTTCCCTGCACTGCCTCGACTTTCAAGCCAAGGATCGACTCACACCACGGTGGGCACGTGGGACAGCCCTGTGGGAAAGCCTCGTTGGAAAGACTCGAGGGAAAGCCTCGTGGGAAAGCCTCGAGGGAAAGCCACAGATCCCTTGATCCACGCGAAGGGAAGTGTGACACTGCTGCTACAGCTCGGGAGGAAAGCACACGTGCATGCCCCCACTCGAGACGAGGACTGACTCCCCTGGGAGACTCCAGAAGTACCCCAAGATCCATGTCAGCACTGGAGAGGAATCCTCAGGTTCCGGCACCGACTCCACACAAGGTCTTAGGCCCCGGCATCGACGGGAGAGGAATCCGAGAGGCCCCGAGCAACTCGCATGGGGACTGGCCTTTCCTGAGGCCACCAGAGCGGGTCCCTGAGGTCCCCGTCGTAAGTCGAGAGCACCTGCCGCAACTCGAGAAAATCCAGGAGGTTCTCCCCTCCAGGGCGAGATGAGGCCCATTTCCTCTGAGGCGTCCCCGAGGCTAATCACACCTAACCTCTGGAACTTCCAAAGCGTCCTTCACACCCTTGCTGCAACTCAAGAAGTTCCCCGACATACCCGTCTCCACTCGAGAGGAAGCACGAGAGTCCCGCCCACATCCAGAGGAGCCCCGTTTCCGCCTCCTAGCTCGAGAGGAGGGATCCTTTCCCTGCGTGGTCGGGAAAGAATTCCCGGCGTTCCCGTCGCATCTCAAGAGGAGGCGCTCTCCACAGGAAAGGCGAGAGGAACTCCAGGGTCGTGCCACCATTCCCAGAGTCCCCCAGATGTCTCAGTCCATTCCAGGGAAACCTGTTTTCCCTGCACTGCCTCGACTTTCAAGCCGAGGATCGACTCACACCACGGTGGCACGTGGGACAGCCTCTGTGGGAAAGCCTCGTGGGAAAGCCTCGTGGGAAAGCCTGCGAGGGAAAGCCACAGATCCCTTGATCCACGCGAAGGGAAGCGTGACACTGCTGCTACAGCTCGGGAGGAAAGCGCACGTGCATGCCCCACCTCGGAGACGAGGACTGACTCCCCTGGGGAGACTCCAGAAGTACCCCAAGATCCATGTCAGCACTGGAGAGGAATTCTCAGGTTCCGGCACCGGACTCCACACAAGGTCTTAGGCCCCGGCATCGATGGGAGAGGAATCCTGAGAGGCCCCCGAGCAACTCGCATGGGGACTGGCCTTTCCTGAGGCCACCAGAGCGGGTCCCTGAGGTCCCCGTCGTAAGTCGAGAGCACCTGCCAGCAACTCGAGAAAATGCCAGGAGGTTCTCCCCTCCAGGCGAGATGAGGCCATTTCCTCTGAGGCGTCTCCAGGCTAATCACACCTAACCTCTGGAACTTCCAAAGGGTCCTTCACACCCTTGCTGCAACTCAAGAAGTTCCCCGACATACCCGTCTCCACTCGAGAGGAAGCACGAGAGTCCCGCCCACATCCAGAGGAGCCCCGTTTCCGCCTCCTAGCTCGAGAGGAGGGATCCTTTCCCTGCGTGGTCGGGAAAGAATTCCCGGCGTTGCCGTCGCATCTCAAGAGGAGGCGCTCTCCACAGGAAAGGCGAGAGGAACTCCAGGGTCGTGCCACCATTCCCAGAGTCCCCCAGATGTCTCAGTCCATTCCAGGGAAACCTGTTTTCCCTGCACTGCCTCGACTTTCAAGCCGAGGATCGACTCACACCACGGTGGCACGTGGGACAGACCCTGTGGGAAAGCCTCGTGGGAAAGCCTCATGGGAAAGCCTCGAGGGAAAGCCACAGATCCCTTGATCCACGCGAAGGGAAGCGTGACACTGCTGCTACAGCTCGGGAGGAAAGCGCACGTGCATGCCCCACTCGAGACGAGGACTGACTCCCCTGGGGAGACTCCAGAAGTACCCCAAGATCCATGTCAGCACTGGAGAGGAATCCTCAGGTTCCGGCACCGACTCCACACAAGGTCTTAGGCCCCGGCATCGACGGGAGAGGAATCCCGAGAGGCCCCCGAGCAACTCGCATGGGGACCTGCCTTTCCTGAGGCCACCAGAGCGGGTCCCTGAGGTCCCCGTCGTAAGTCGAAGAGCACCTGCCGCAACTCGAGAAAATCCAGGAGGTTCTCCCTTCCAGGCGAGATGAGGCCCATTTCCGCTGAGGCGTCTCGAGGCTAATCACACCTAAACCTCTGGAACTTCCAAAGGGTCCTTCACACCCTTGCTGCAACTCAAGAAGTTCCCGACATACCCGTCTCCACTCGAGAGGAAGCACGAGAGTCCCGCCCACATCCAGAGGAAGCCCCGTTTCCGCCTCCTAGCTCGAGAGGAGGGATCCTTTCCCTGCGTGGTCGGGAAAGAATTCCCGGCGTTCCCGTCGCATCTCAAGAGGAGGCGCTCTCCACAGGAAAGGCGAGAGGAACTCCAGGGTCGTGCCACCATTCCCAGAGTCCCCCAGATGTCTCAGTCCATTCCAGGGAAACCTGTTTTCCCTGCACTGGCCTCGACTTTCAAGCCGAGGATCGACTCACACCACGGTGGCACGTGGGACAGCCCTGTGGGAAAGCCTCGTGGGAAAGCTCGTGGGAAAGCCTCGGGAAAGCCAGATCCCTTGATCCACGCGAAGGGAAGCGTGACACTGCTGCTACAGCTCGGGAGGAAAGCGCACGTGCATGCCCCCACTCGAGACGAGGACTGACTCCCCTGGGGAGACTCCAGAAGTACCCCAAGATCCATGTCAGCACTGGAGAGGAATCCTCAGGTTCCGGCACCGACTCCACACAAGGTTCTTAGGCCCCGGCATCGACGGGAGAGGAATCCCGAGAGGCCCCCGAGCAACTCGCATGGGGACTGGCCTTTCCTGAGGCCACCAGAGCGGGTCCCTGAGGTCCCCGTCGTAAGTCGAGAGCACCTGCCGCAACTCGAGAAAATCCAGGAGGTTCTCCCTCCAGGCGAGATGAGGCCCATTTCGCTGAGGCGTCTCGAGGCTAATCACACCTAACCTCTGGAACTTCCAAAGGGTCCTTCACACCCTTGCTGCAACTCAAGAAGTTCCCGACATACCCGTCTCCACTCGAGAGGAAGCACGAGAGTCCCGCCCACATCCAGAGGAGCCCCGTTTCCGCCTCCTAGCTCGAGAGGAGGGATCCTTTCCCTGCGTGGTCGGGAAAGAATTCCCGGCGTTCCCGTCGCATCTCAAGAGGAGGCGCTCTCCACAGGAAAGGCGAGAGGAACTCCAGGGTCGTGCCACCATTCCCAGAGTCCCCCAGATGTCTCAGTCCATTCCAGGGAAACCTGTTTTCCCTGCACTGCCTCGACTTTCAAGCGAGGATCGACTCACACCACGGTGGCACGTGGGACAGCCCTGTGGGAAAGCTCGTGGAAAGCCTCGTGGGAAAGCCTCCGAGGGAAAGCCACAGATCCCTTGATCCACGCGAAGGGAAGCGTGACACTGCTGCTACAGCTCGGGAGGAAAAGCGCACGTGCATGCCCCACTCGAGACGAGGACTGACTCCCCTGGGGAGACTCCAGAAGTACCCCAAGATCCATGTCAGCACTGGAGAGGAATCCTCAGGTTCCGGCACCGACTCCACACAAGGTCTTAGGCCCCGGCATCGACGGGAGAGGAATCCCGAGAGGCCCCCGAGCAACTCGCATGGGGACTGGCCTTTCCTGAGGCCACCAGAGCGGGTCCCTGAGGTCCCCGTCGTAAGTCGAGAGCACCTGCCGCAACTCGAGAAAATCCAGGAGGTTCTCCCCTCCAGGCGAGATGAGGCCCATTTCCGCTGAGGCGTCTCGAGGCTAATCACACCTAACCTCTGGAACTTCCAAAGGGTCCTTCACACCCTTTGCTGCAACTCAAGAAGTTCCCCAGACATACCCGTCTCCACTCGAGAGGAAGCACGAGAGTCCCGCCCACATCCAGAGGAGCCCCCGTTTCCGCCTCCTAGCTCGAGAGGAGGGATCCTTTCCCTGCGTGGTCGGGAAAGAATTCCCGGCGTTCCCGTCGCATCTCAAGAGGAGGCGCTCTCCACAGGAAAGGCGAGAGGAACTCCAGGGTCGTGCCACCATTCCCCAGAGTCCCCCAGATGTCTCAGTCCATTCCAGGGAAACCTGTTTTCCCTGCACTGCCTCGACTTTCAAGACGAGGATCGACTCACACCACGGTGGCACGTGGGACAGCCCTGTGGGAAAGCCTCGTGGGAAAGCCTCGTGGGAAAGCCTCGAGGGAAAGCCACAGATCCCTTGATCCACGCGAAGGGAAGCGTGACACTGCTGCTACAGCTCGGGAGGAAAGCGCACGTGCATGCCCCACTCGAGACGAGGACTGACTCCCCTGGGGAGACTCCAGAAGTACCCCAAGATCCATGTCAGCACTGGAGAGGAATCCTCAGGTTCGGCACCGACTCCACACAAGGTCTTAGGCCCTGGCATCGACGGGAGAGGAATCCCGAGAGGCCCCCGAGCAACTCGCATGGGGACTGGCCTTTCCTGAGGCCACCAGAGGCGGGTCCCTGAGGTCCCCGTCGTAAGTCGAGAGCACCTGCCGCAACTCGAGAAAATCCAGGAGGTTCTCCCCTCCAGGCGAGATGAGGCCCATTTCCGCTGAGGCGTCTCGAGGCTAATCACACCTAACCTCTGGAACTTCCAAAGGGTCCTTCACACCCTTGCTGCAACTCAAGAAGTTCCCCGACATACCCGTCTCCACTCGAGAGGAAGCACGAGAGTCCCGCCCACATCCAGAGGAGCCCCGTTTCGCCTCCTAGCTCGAGAGGAGGGATCCTTTCCCTGCGTGGTCGGGAAAGAATTCCTGGCGTTCCCGTCGCATCTCAAGAGGAGGCGCTCTCCACAGGAAAGGCGAGAGGAACTCCAGGGTCGTGCCACCATTCCCAGAGTCCCCCAGATGTCTCAGTCCATTCCAGGGAAACCTGTTTTCCCTGCACTGCCTCGACTTTCAAGCCGAGAATCGACTCACACCACGGTGGCACGTGGACAGCCTGTGGGAAAGCCTCGTGGGAAAGCCTCGTGGGAAAGCCTCGAGGGAAAGCCACAGATCCCTTGATCCACGCGAAGGGAAGCGTGACACTGCTGCTACAGCTCGGGAGGAAAGCGCACGTGCATGCCCCCACTCGAGACGAGGACTGACTCCCCTGGGGAGACTCCAGAAGTTACCCCCAAGATCCATGTCAGCACTGGAGAGGAATCCTCAGGTTCCGTGGCACCGACTCCACCAACGGTCTTAGGCCCCGCATCGATACGGAGAGAATCCCGAGAGGCCCCGAGCAACTCGCATGGGGACTGGCCTTTCCTGAGGCACCAAGCGGGTCCCTGAGGTCCCCGTTGTAAGTCGAGAGCACCTCTGCAGCCAACTCGAGAAAATCCAGGAGTTTTCCCCTCCAGGCGAGATGAGGCCATTTCCCTGAGGCGTTCCCAGAGCTAATCACACCTAACACCTCTGGAACTTCCAAAGGGTCTTCACACCGATTGCTGGCAACTCAAGAAGTTCCCCGATATACCCGTCTCACTCGAGAGGAAGCACGAGATCCCCCACATCCAGAGGAGCCCCGTTTCCGCCTCCACTCGAGAGAGGGGGATCCTTTCCTGCGTGGTCGGAAGAATTCCCGGCTTCGCGTCGCACTCTCAAGAGGGAGCGCTCTCCACGGAAAGCGCGAGAGGAACTCCAGGGTCGTTGCACTTCCCAGATGTCCCCCAGATGTCTCAGTCGCATTCCAGGGAAACCTGTATTCCCTGCACTGCCTCATTTCAAGCGAGGTCGATCACACGACGCCGGTGGCACGTGGGACAGCCTGTGGAGCCTCTGTGGGAAAGCCTCAGGGATAAGCACACAGATCCCTTGATCCACGCGAAGGGAAGTGCGACACTGCTGCCTACAGCTCGAAGGAAAGCACGTGCATGCAACCACTCGAGACGAGGACTGACTCCCCTGGGGAGACTCCAGAGAATACCCCAAGATCCATGTCAGCACTGGAGAGGAACCCTCAGGTTCCGGCACTGACTCCACACACAGGTTTTAGGCCCCACCTCGACGGAGAGGAAACCGAGAGGCCCCCGTAACCCCCGAGCAACTCGCATGGGACTGGCCTTTCCTGAGGCCACCAGAGCGGGTCCCTGAGGTCCCCGTCGTAAGTAAGAAGCAAGCCTGCCAAACTCGAGAAAATCCAGGAGGTCTCCCTCCAGAGTGAGTGATGGAGGGCCCATTTCCGCTGAGGCGCTTCAAGGGTATTCACACCTAAACTCTGGAACTCTCAAATCGTCTTCACACCCTTGCTGCACTCAAAGTTCCGCAACATCCGTTCACTCGAGAGGAAGCACGAGAGTTCCCGCCACTCCAGAGGAGCCCGTCGTTTCCGCCTCCTAGCTCTAGAGAGGGATCGCTTTCCCCTGCGCGTGTTCGGGAAAGAATTCCGCATTTCGTCGCATGTCCAAGAGGAGGCGCTCTCCACAGAAAGGCGAGAGGACTCCAGGGTCCGTGCCCCATTCCCAGAGTCCCCCAGATGCCTTCAGTCATTCCAGGGAAACCTGTTTTCCGTCTAACTGGCTCGACTCTTTCAAGCGAGGATCGACTCACACCACTGGTGGCACGGGACAGCCCTGTGGGAAAGCCTCGAGGGAAAGCCTCGTGGAAAGCCTCGGGAACAGAAAGATCCCTTTATCGCACGCGAAGGCGAAGCGGACACTGCTCGGCTACAGCTCGGGAGAAAAGGCACGTGCATGCCCACATCGAGACGAGGACTGACTCGCTGGGGGAGACTCCAGAAGTACCCCAAGTTCCATGTCAGCACTGGAGAGGAATCCTCAGGTTCCGGCACCGACTCCACACAAGATCTTAGCCCCGCTCGAGTGGGAGATGGAATCCGAGAGGCCCCGGCAACTCGCATGGGGACTGGCCTTTCCTGAGGCCACGGGAGCGGGTCCCTGAGGTCCCCGTCGATAAGTCAGAGAGCACCTGCCGCAACTCGAGAAAATCACAGGAGGTTCTCCCCTTCAGGCGAGATGAGGCCCATTTCCGCTGAGCGTCTCGAGGCTAATCACAATTCAACATCTGAACTTCAATGGTCCTTCACACCCTTGCTGCAACTCAAGAAGTCCCCATAACCGTCTCCACTCGAGAGGAAGCACGAGAGTCCCGCCCACATTCCAGAAGCCGTTTCCGCCTCCTACTCGAGAGGAGGGATCCTATTCCTCGTGGTCGGGAAAGAATTCCGGCGGTTCCCGTCGAATCTCAAGAGGAGGCTCTCTCCACAGGAAAGGCGAGAGGAACTCAGGGTCGTGCCACCATTCCCAGAGTCCCCAGATGTCTCAGTCCATTCCCAGGGAAACCTGTTTCCCTGCACTGCCTCGACTTTCAAGCGAGGATCGATCATCGACTCACACCACGGTGGCGACGTGGGAACTAGCCCTTTGGGAAGCCTCGAGGGAAAGGCCACGATCCTTAGACCCCTGCGAAGGAAGCGGTGACACTGCTGCTCAGCTCGGCAGGGAAGCGTCACGTGGAATGCCCCCACTTGGGACGAGGACTGACTCCTGGGGTAGACTCCAGAAGTTACCCCAAGATCTATGTCAAGCACTGGAGAGAACCTACGGATCCGGCACCGACTCCACACAAGGTCTTAGGCCCGGATCGACGGAGGAGAGAAATCGCGAAGGGCAGCCCCCGAGCAACTCAGCATGGGGACTGGCCTTTTTTTTTTTTTTTTTTCTGAGGCCACCAGAGCGGGTCCCTGGTCCCATCGTACAGTCGCAAGACAAGCTTTCCCGCAACCGAGAAAATCCAGAAGTTCATCCCCTCCAGCGCGAGATGAGGCCGCATTCTCCGCTGAGGCGTACTCGCAGCTAATCACATCTCTAACTCTGTTGAACTTCCAAAGGTTCCTCCACACGACCTTGCTGCAACTCAAGAGAGTTCCGCAGACATACCCGTCTCCTACTACGAACGAGGAGCATAGAGAGCCGGCCACAATCCAGAGGAGGCCCACGTTTCGCTCTCCTAGCTCGAGAGATGGGATCTCTTTCCTGACAGTGCGGGAAAGATTTCCGAGGGTCCCGTCGGGCACTCAAGAGGTAAGGCGCTCTCTCACAGGCATAGCCGAGAGGAACGTCCAGGGTACGTGCCAACCATTTCCCAAGAGATCCCCCGATGTCTCAGTCTATTAAACAAGGGAAACTGTTTCCCCCGCACCTGCCTCGACTTTCAAAGCCGAGCTTGATCACACGCATGGTGGAACGTGGTACACACCCTGTGGGAAAACCTCGTGG
>NW_017205222.1:0-5365 GCF_001704415.2 Capra hircus
GGAGAACCTCCTGGATTTTCTCGAGTTGCGGCAGGTGCTCTCGACTTACGCCGGACCTCAGGGACCCGCTCTGGTGGCCTCAGGAAAGGCCAGTCCCCTGCGAGTTGCTCGGGGGCCTCTCGGGATTCCTCTCCACGATGCCGGGGCCTAAAATCTTGTGTGGAGTCGGTTCCGGAAGCTGAGATTCCTCTCCAGTGCTGACATGGATCTTGGGGTAGTTCTGGAGTCTCCCCAGGAAGTCAGTCCTCGTCTCGAGTGGGGGCATGCACGTGTACTTTCCTCCCGAGCTGTAGCAGCAGTGTCACGCTTCCCTTCGCGTGGATCAAGGGATCTGTGGCTTTCCTCGAGGCTTTCCCACGAGGCTTTCCACGAGGCTTTCCCACAGGGCTGTCCCACGTGCCACCGTGGTGTGAGTCGATCCTCGGCTTGAAAGTCGAGGCGGTGCAGGGAAAACAGGTTTCCCTGGAATGGACTGAGACATCTGGGGGACTCTGGGAATGTGGCATGACCTGGAGTTCCTCTCGCCTTTCCAGGAGAGCGCCTCCTCTTGAGATAAGAGGGAACGCCGGGAATCTTTCCCGAGCACGCATGGAAAGGATCCCTCCTCTCGAGCTAGTAGGCTGAAACAGGGCTCCTCTGGATGTGAGCGGACTCTCGTGCTTGCTCTCAAGTGGAGACCGGTATGTCGTGAACTTCTTGTGTTGCAGCAAGGGTGTGAAGGACCCTTTGGAAGTTACAGATGTTAGATGTGATTAGCCTCGAGACGCCTCAGCGGAAATGGGCCTCATATCGCCAGCAGGGGAGAACCTCCTGGATTTTCTCGAGTTGCGGCAGATGCTCTCGACTTACGACGGGGACCTCAGGGACCCGCTCTGGTGGCCTCAGGAAAGGCCAGTCCCCATGCGAGTTGCTCGGGGGCCTCTCGGGATTCCACTCCCGTCGATGCCGGCGTCTAAAACCTTGTGTGGAGTCGGTGCCGAACCTGAGGATTCCTCTCCAATGTTGACATGGATCTTGGGGTACTTCTGGAGTCTCCCCAGTGGAGTCAGTCCTCGTCTCGAGTGGGGGCATGGATGTGCGCTTCCTCCCGAGCTGTAGCAGCAGTGTCACGCTTCCCTTCGCGTGGATCAAGGGATCTGTGGCTTTCCCTCGAGGCTTTCGAGGCTTTCCCACGAGGCTTTCCCACAGGGCTGTCCCACGTTCCACCGTGGTGTGAGTCGATCCTTGGCTTGAAAGTCGAGGCAGTGCAGGGAAAACAGTTTTCCCTGGAATGGACTGAGACATTTGGGGGACTCTGGGAATGGTGGCACGACCCTGGAGTTCCTCTCGCTTTTCCTCTGGAGATCGCCTGCTCTTGAGATGCGAAAGGAACGCCGGGAATTCTTTCCCGACCACGCAGGGAAAGGATCCCTCCTCTCGAGCTAGGAAGCGGAACGGGGCTCCTCTGGATGTGGCGGGACTCTCGTGCTTCCTCTCGAGTGGAGACGGGTAAGTCGGGGAACTTCTTGAGTTGCAGCAAGGGTGTGAAGGACCCTTTGGAAGTTCCAGAGGTTAGGTGTGATTAGCCTCTAGACGCCTCAGCGGAAATGGGCCTCATCTGGCCTGGAGGGGAGAACCTCCTGGATTTTCTCGAGTTGCGGCAGGTGGTCTCGACTTACAACGGGGACCTATGGGACCCGCTCTGGTGGCCTCAGGAAAGGCCAGTCACCATGCGAGTTGTTCGGTGCCTCTCGGTATTCCTCTCCCGTCGATGCCGGGACCTAAGACCTTGTGTGGAGTCGGTGCCAGAACCTGAGGATTCCTCTCCAGTGCTGACATGGATTTTGGGTACTTCTGGAGTCTCCCCAGGGGAGTCAGTCCTCCTCTCGAATTGGGCATGCAGGTGCGATTTCCTCTCGAGCTGTAGCAGCAGTGTCACGCTTCCCTTTGCGTGGATCCACAGATCTCTGGCTTTCCCTCGAGGCTTGCCCAGGAGGCTTTCCCACAGGGCTGTCCCACGTGCCACCGTGGTGTGAGTCGATCCTCGGCTTGAAAGTCGAGGCAGTGCAGGGAAAACAGGTTTCCCTGGAATGGACTGAGACATCTGGGGGACTCTGGGAATGGTGGCACGACCCTGGAGTTCCTCTCGCCTTTCCTGTGGAGAGCGCCTCCTCTTGAGATGCAACGGAAATACCGCGGGAATTCTTGCCGACCACGAGGGCAAGGATCCCTCCTCTCTAGCTAGGAGGCGGAAACGGGGCTCCTCTGGATGAGGCGGGACTCGTGATTCCTCTCGAGTGGAGACGGGTATGTCGGGGAACTTCTTGAGTTGCAGCAAGGGTGTGAAGGACCCTTTGGAAGTTACAGATGTTAGATGTGATTAGCCTCGAGACGCCTCAGCGGAAATGGGCCTCATATCGCCAGCAGGGGAGAACCTCCTGGATTTTCTCGAGTTGCGGCAGATGCTCTCGACTTACGACGGGGACCTTCAGGGACCCGCCTCTGGTGGCCTCAGGAAAGGCCAGTCCCCATGCGAGTTGCTCGGGGGCCTCTCGGGATTCCACTCCCGTCGATGCCGGCGTCTAAAACCTTGTGTGGAGTCGGTGCCGAACCTGAGGATTCCTCTCCAATGTTGACATGGATCTTGGGGTACTTCTGGAGTCTCCCCAGTGGAGTCAGTCCTCGTCTCGAGTGGGGGCATGCACGTGCGCTTTCCTCCCGAGCTGTAGCAGCAGTGTCACGCTTCCATTTGCGTGGATCAAGGGATCTGTGGCTTTCCCTCGAGGCTTTCCCACGAGGCCTTTCCCTCAAGGCTTTCCCATAGGGCTGTCCACGTGCCACCGTGTGTGTCGATCCTCGGTTTGAAAGTCGAGGCAGTGCAGGGAAAACAGGTTTCCCTGGAATGGACTGAGACATCTGGGGGCTCTGGGAATGGTGGCACAACCCTGGAGTTCCTCTCGCCTTTCCTGTGGAGAGCGCCTCCTCTTGAGATGCGACGGGAACGCCGGGAATTCTCTCCCGACCACGAAGGGAAAGGAATCCCTCCTCTCGAGCTAGGAGGCGGAAACGGGGCTCCTCTGGATGTGGGCCGGACTCTCGTGCTTCCTCTCGAGTGGAGACGGGTATGTCGGCTTTTGGTTGCAGCAAGGGTGTGAAGGACCCTTTGGAAGTTCCAGAGGTTAGGTGTGATTTGCCTCGAGACGCCTCAGCGGAAATGGGCCTCATCTCGCCTGGAGGGGAGAACCTCCTGGATTTTCTCGAGTTGCGGCAGGTGCTCTCGACTTACGCCGGGGACCTCAGGGACCCGCTCTGGTGGCCTCAGGAAAGGCCAGTCCCCTGCGAGTTGCTCGGGGGCCTCTCGGGATTCCTCTCCCGACGATGCCGGGCCTAAAATCTTGTGTGGAGTCGGTTCCGGAAGCTGAGCATTCTTCTCCAGTGCTGACAAGGATCTTGGGGTAGTTCTTGGTCTCCCCAGGGAAGTCAGTCCTCGTCTCGAGTGGGGGCATGCAACTGTACTTTCCTCCGAGCTGTAGCAGCAGTGTCACGCTTCCCTTCGCGTGGATCAAGGGATCTGTGGCTTTCCCTCGAGGCTTTCCACGAGGCTTTCCCACGAGGCTTTCCCAGGGCTGTCCCCACGCCACCGTGGTGTGAGTCGATCCTCGGCTTGAAAGTCGAGGCAGTGCAGGGAAAACAGGTTTCCCTGGAATGGACTGAGACATCTGGGGGACTCTGGAATGGTGGCACAACCCTGGAGTTCCTCTCGCCTTTCCTGTGAGAGTGCCTCCTCTTGAGATGCGACGGGAACGCCAGGAATTCTCTCCCGACCACGCAGGGAAAGGATCCCTCCTCTCGATCTAGGAGGCGGAAACGGGCTCCTCTGGATGTTGGCAGGACTCTCGTGCTTCCTCTCGAGTGGAAGACGGGTATGTCCGGGAACTCTTGAGTTGCAGCAAGGGGGTGAGGACCCTTTGGAAGTTCCAGAGGTTAGGTGTCATTTGCCTTGACACGACAGCGGAAATGGGCCTCATCTCGCCTGGAGGGGAGAACCTCCTGGATTTTCTCGAGTTGCGGCAGGTGTCTCGACTTACGCCAGGGACCTCAGGGACCCGCTCTGGTGGCCTCAGGAAAGGCCAGTCCCCTGCGAGTTGCTGCTCGGGGCCTCTCGGGATTCCCTCTCCGACGATGCGGGGCCTAAAATCTTGTGTGGAGTCGGTTCCGGAAGCTGAGCATTCTTCTCCAGTGCTGACAAGGATCTTGGGTAGTTCTTAAGTCTCCCCAGGGAAGTCAGTCCTCGTCTCGAGTGGGGCATGCACATGTACTTTCCTCCCGAGCTGTAGCAGCAGTGTCACGCTTCCCTTTGCGTGGATCAAGGGATCTGTGGCTTTCCCTCGAGGCTTTCCCACGAGGCTTTGCCACAGGGCTGTCCCACGTTCCACCGTGGTGTGAGTCGATCCTTGGCTTGAAAGTCGAGGGCAGTGCAGGGAAAACAGTTTCCCTGGAATGGACTGAGACATTTGGGGGACTCTGGGAATGGTGGCACGACCCTGGAGTTCCTCTCGCTTTCCTCTGGAGATCGCCTGCTCTTGAGATGAGAAAGGAACGCCGGGAATTCTTTCCCGACCACGCAGGGAAAAGGATCCCTCCTCTCGAGCTAGGAAGCGGAACCGGGGCTCCTCTGGATGTGGGCGGGACTCTCGTGCTTCCTCTCGAGTGGAGACGGGTAAGTCGGGCGAACTTCTTGAGTTGCAGCAAGGGTGTGAAGGACCCTTTGGAAGTTCCAGAGGTTACGTGTGATTAGCCTCTAGACGCCTCAGCGGAAATGGGCCTCATCTGGCCTGGAGGGGAGAACCTCCTGGATTTTTTTCGAGTTGCGGCAGGTGCTCTCGACTTACGACGGGGACCTCAGGGACCCGCTCTGGTGGCTTCAGGAAAGGACAGTCCCCATGCGAGTTGCTCGGGGGCCTCTCGGGATTCCTCTCCCGTCGATGCCGGTGCCTTAAGACCATGCGTGGAGTCGGTGCCGGAACCTGAGGATTCCTCTCCAGTGCTGACATGGATTTTTTGGGGGTACTTCTGGAGTTTTCCCGGGTAGTCCGTCCTCGTCTCGAGTGGGGGCATGCACGTTCGCTTTCCTCCCGAGCTGTAGCAGCAGTGTCACGCTTCCCTTTGCGCGGATCAAGGGATCTGTGGGTTTCCCTCGAGGCTTTCCCATGAGGCTTTCCCACGAGGCTTTCCCATAGGGCTGTCCCGCTGCCACCGTGGTGTGTCTCGATCCTCGGTTTGAAAGTCGAGGCAGTGCAGGGAAAACAGATTCCCTGGAATGGACTGAGACTTCTGGGGGGCTCTGGGAATGGTGGCATGACCCTGGAGTTCCTCTCGCCTTTCC
>NW_017205223.1:0-5365 GCF_001704415.2 Capra hircus
CTTGAAAGTCGAGGCAGTGCAGGGAAAACAGGTTTCCCTGGAATGGACTGAGACATTTGGGGGAATCTGGGAATGGTGGCACGACCCTGGAGTTCCTCTCGCCTTTCCTGTGGAGAGCGCCTTCTCTTGAGATGCGACGGGAACGCCGGGAATTCCTTCCCGACCACGCAGGGAAACGATACCTCCCTCTCGAGCTAGGAAACGGAAACGGGGCTCCTCTGGATGTGGGTGGGATTATCGTGCTTCCTCTCGAGTGGAGACGGGTATGTTGGGCATCTTCTTGAGTTGCAGCAAGTGTGTGAAGGACCCTTTGGAATTTCCAGATGTTAGTGTGATTAGCCTCGAGACTCCTCAGCGGAAATGGGCCTCATCTCGGTGGAGGGGAGAACCTCCTGGATTTTCTCGACTTGGGGCAGGTGCTCTCGACTTATGATGGGGACAACAGGGACCCGCTCTGGTGGCTTCAGGAAAGGCCAGTCCCCATGCGATTTGTTCGGGGCCTCTCGGGATTCCTCTCCCGTCGATGCCGGGGCCTAAGACCTTGTGTGGAGTCGGTGCCGGAACCTGAGGATTCCTCTCCAGTGCTGACATGGATCTTGGGAAACTTCTGGAGTCTCCCCTGGGAGTCAGTCCTCGTCTCGAGTGGGGGCATGCACGTGCGCTTTCCTCCCGAGTGTAGCAGAAGTGTCACGCTTCCCTTCGCGTGGATCAAGGGATCTGTGGCTTTCCCTCGAGGCTTTCCCACGAGGCTTTCCCACAGGGCTGTCCCAGGTGCCCCCTTCATGTGAGTCGATCCCGGCTTGAAAGTCGAGGCAGTGCAGGGAAAATAGGTTTCCCTGGAAGGGACTGAGACATCTGATTGTCTCTGGGGATGGTGGCACGACCTTGGAGTTCCTCTCGCCTTTCCTGTGGAGAGCCCCTCCTCTTCAGATGCGACGGGAATGCCGGGAATTCTTTCCCGACCACGCAGGGAAAGGATCCCTCCTCTCGAGCTAGGAGGCAGAAACGGGGCTCCTCTGGATGTGGCCGGGACTCTCGTGCTTCCTCTCGAGTGGAGATGGGTATGTCGGGGAACTTCTTGAGTTGCAGCAAGGTTGTGAAGGACCCTTTGGAAGTTCCAGAGGTTAGGTGTGATTAGCCTCGAGACGCCTCAGCGAAAATGGGCCTCATCTCGCTTGAAGGGGAGAACCTCCTGGATTTTCTCGAGTTGCAGCAGGTGCTCTCGACTTAAGACGTGGACCTCAGGGACCCGCTCTAGTGGCCTCAGGAAAGGCCAGTCCCCATGCGAGTTGCTCGGGGGCCTCTCAGGATTCCTCTCCCGTCTATGCCGGTGCCTAAGAACTTGTGTGGAGTCGGTGCCGGAACCTGAGCATTCCTCTCCAGTGCTGACATGGATCTTGGGTACTTCTGGAGTCTCCCCAGGGGAGTTAGTCGTCGTCTTGAGTGGGGGCATGCAAGTGAGCTTTCCTCCCGAGCTGTAGCAGCAGTGTCACGCTTCCCTTCGCGAGGATCAAGGGATCTGTGGCTTTCCCTCAAGGCTTTCCCGCGATGCTTTCCCACGAGGCTTTCCCACAGGGCTGTCCCACGTGCCACCGTGGTGTGAGTCGATCCTCGGCTTGAAAGTGGAGGCAGTGCAGGGAAAACAGGTTTCCCTGGAATGGACTGAGACATCTGGGGGACTCTGGGAATGGTGGCACGACCCTGGAGTTCCCCCTCGCCTTTCCTGTGTTGAGCGCCTCCTCTTGAGTTGCGACGGGAATGCCGGGCATTCTTTCCCGAACAAACAGGGAAAGGATCCCTCCTCTCGAGCTAGGAGGGGGAATCGGGGCTCCTCTGAATGTGGGCGGGACTCTCATGCTTCCTCTCGAGTGGAGACGGGTATGTTTGGGATCTTCTTGAGTTGCAGCAAGGGTGTGAAGGACCCTTTGTAAGGTCCAGAGGTTAGGTGTGATTAGCCTTGAGACACCTCAGTGGAAATGGTCCTCATCTCGCCTGGAAGGGAGAACCTCCTGGATTTTCTCAAGTTGCGGCAGGTGCTCTCGACCCACGAGGGCCCTCAGGGACCCGCTCTGGTGGCCTCAGGAAAGGCCAGTCCCCATGCAAGTTGTACGGGACCTCTCGGGATTCCTCTCCCGTCGGTGCCGGGGCCAAGGCCTTGTGTGGAGTCGGTTCCGGAACCTGAGGATTTCTCTCCAGTGCTGACAATGGATCTTGGAGGTAGCTTCTTAAGTCTCCCCACGGGAGTCAGTCCTCGTCTCGAGTGGGGGCATGCACGTGGCTTTCCTCCCGAGCTGTAGCAGCAGTGTCACGCTTCCCTTCGCGTGGATCAAGGGATCTGTGGCTTTCCTCCCTCCGAGGCTTTCCCACGAGGCTTTGCCACAGGGCTGTCCCACGTTCCACCGTGGTGTGAGTCGATCCTTGCTTGAAAGTCGAGGCAGTGCAGGGAAAACAGTTTTCCCTGGAATGGACTGAGACATTTGGGGGACTCTGGGAATGGTGGCACGACCCTGGAGTTCCTCTCGCTTTTCCTCTGGAGATCGCCTGCTCTTGAGATGCGAAAGGAACGCCGGGAATTCTTTCCCGACCACGCAGGGAAAGGATCCCTCCTCTCTAGCTAGGAAGCGGAACCGGGGCTCCTCTGGATGTGGGCGGGACTCTCGTGCTTCCTCTCGAGTGGAGACGGGTAAGTCGGGGAACTTCTTGAGTTGCAGCAAGGGTGTGAAGGACCCTTTGGAAGTTCCAGAGGTTACGTGTGATTAGCCTCTAGACGCCTCAGCGGAAATGGGCCTCATCTGGCCTGGAGGGGAGAACCTCCTGGATTTTTCTCATGTTGCGTCAGGTGCTCTCGACTTACGACGGGGACCTCAGGGACCCGCTCTGGTGGCTTCAGGAAAGGACAGTCCCCATGCGAGTTGCTCGGGGCCTCTCGGGATTCCTCTCCCGTCGATGCGGTGCTTAAGACCATGCGTGGAGTCGGTGCCGGAACCTGAGGATTCCTCTCCAGTGCTGACATGGATTTTGGGGTACTTCTGGAGTTTTCCGGCGGTAGTCCGTCCTCGTCTCGAGTGGGGGCATGCACGTTCGCTTTCCTCCCGAGCTGTAGCAGCAGTGTCACGCTTACCTTTGCGCGGATCAAGGGATCTGTGGGTTTCCCTCGAGGCTTTCCCATGAGGCTTTCCCACGAGGCTTTCCCATAGGGCTGTGCCGCGTGCCACCGTGGTGTGTCTCGATCCTCGGTTTGAAAGTCGAGGCAGTGCAGGGAAAACAGGATTCCCTGGAATGGACTGAGACTTCTGGGGGCTCTGGGAATGGTGGCATGACCCTGGAGTTCCTCTCGCCTTTCCCCTGGAGAGCGCCTCCTCTTGAGATGCGACGGGAACGCCGGGAATTCTCTCCCGAACACGAAGGTAAAGGATACCTCCTCTCGAGCTAGGAGGCGGAAACGGGGCTCATCTGGATGTGGGCCGGACTCTCGTGCTTCCTCTGGAGTGGAGATGGGCATGTCGGGGAACTTGTTGAGTTGCCAGCAAGGGTGTGAAGGACCCTTTGTAATTTCCAGAGGTTAGGTGTGATTCGCCTCCAGACGCCTCAGCGGAAATGGGCCTCATCTCGCCTGGAGGGGAGAACCTCCTGGATTTTCTCGAGTTGCGGCAGGTGATCTCAACAAACGACGGGGACCACAGGGACCCGCTCTGGTAGCCTCAGCAAAGGCCAGTCCCCGTGCGAGTTGCTAGGGGGCTTCTCGGGATTCCTCTCCTGTCGATGCCGGGCCTAAGACCTTGTGTGGAGTCGGTGGCGGAACCTGAGGATTCCTCTCCAGTGCTGACATGGATCTTGGGGTACTTCTGGAGTCTCCCCAGGGGAGTCAGTCCTTGTCACGAGTTGGGGCATGAACGTGCGCTATCCTCCCGAGGAGTAGCAGCAGTGTCACTCTTCCCTTCGCATGAATCAAGGGATCTGTGGCTTTCCCTCTTGGCTTTCCCATCAGGTTTTCCCACAGGGCTGTCCCACGGGCCACCGTGGTGTGAGTCGATCCTCGGCTTGAAAGTCGAGGCTTTGCAGGGAAAACAAGTTTTCCCTGGAATGGACTGAGACATCTGGGGGACTCTGGGAATGGTGGCACAACCCTGGAGTTCCTCTCGCCTTTCCTGTGGAGAGTGCCTCCTCTTGAGATGCGACGGGAACGCCAGGAATTCTCTCCCGACCACGCAGGGAAAGGATCCCTCCTCTCGATCTAGGAGGCGGAAACGGCGCTCCTCTGGATGTTGGCAGGACTCTCGTGCTTCCTCTCGAGTGAAGACGGGTATGTCGGGAACTTCTTGAGTTGCAGCAAGGGGGTGAGGACCCTTTGGAAGTTCCAGAGGTTAGGTGTCATTTGCCTTGACACGCCTCAGCGGAAATGGGCCTCATCTCGCCTGGAGGGGAGAACCTCCTGGATTTTCTCGAGTTGCGGCAGGTTGCTCTCGACTTACGACGGGGACCTCAGGGTCCGCGCTCTGGTGGCCTCAGGAAAGGCCAGTCCCCATGCGAGTTGCTCGAGGGCCTCTCGGATTCCCCTCCGTCGATGCCGGGGCCTAAGACCTTGTGTTGAGTCGGTGCCAGAACCTGAGGATTCCTCTCCAGTGCTGACATGGATCTTGGGGTACTTCTGGAGTCTCCCCAGGGGAGTCCGTCCTCGTCTCGAGTGGGGCATGCACGTGCGCTTTCCTTCCAAGCTGTAGCAGCAGTGTCGAGCTTCCCTTCGCGTGGATCAAGGGATCTGTGGCTTTCCCTCGAGGCTTTCCCACGAGGCTTTCCCACAAGGCTTTCCCACAGGGCTGTCCCACGTGCCACCGTGGTTTGAGTCGATCCTCGGCTTGAAAGTCGAGGCAGTGCAGGAAAAACAGGTTTCCCTGGAATGGACTGAGACATCTGAGGGACTCTGGGAATGGTGGCACGACCCTGGAGTTCCTCTCGCCTTTCCTGTGGAGAGCGCCTCCTCTTGAGATGCGACGGGAACGCCGGGAATTCTCTCCCGACCACGAAGGGAAAGAATCCCTCCTCTCGAGCTAGGAGGCGGAAACGGGGCTCCTCTGGATGTGGGCCGGACTCTCGTGCTTCCTCTCGAGTGGAGACGGGTATGTCGGGAACTTCTTGTGTTGCAGCAAGGGTGTGAAGTACCCTTTGGAAGTTCCAGAGGTTAGGTGTGATTTGCCTCGAGACGCTCAGCGGAAATGGGCCTCATCTCGCCTGGAGGGGAGAACCTCCTGGATTTTCTCGAGTTGCGGCAGGTGCTCTCAACTTACGATGGGACCTCAGAGACCCGCTCTGGTGGCCTCAGGAAAGCCCAGTCCCCATGCGAGTTTCTCGGGGGCCTCTGGGATTC
>NW_017205224.1:0-5365 GCF_001704415.2 Capra hircus
GCCCACATCTAGAGGAGCCCCGTTACCGCCTCCTAGCTCGAGAGGAGGGATCCTTCCCTGCAGGGTCGGGAAATAATTCCTGGCGTTCCGTGGCATCTCAAAGAGGAGGCGATCTTCACATGAAAGCCGAGAGGGAATCAAGGGTCGTGCCACCATTCCCAGAGTTCCCAGATGTCTCAGTCCTTTCCAGGGAAACCTGTCTTCCCTGCACTGCCTGGACGTTCAAGCCGAGGATCGACTCACACCACGGTGGCACGTGGGACAGCCCTGTGGGAAAGCATCGTGGGAAAGCTTCGTGGGAAAGCCTCAAGGGAAAGCCTCGAGGGAAAGCCACAGATCCCTTGATCCACGCGAAGGGAAGCGTGACAGTGCTGCTACAGCTCGGGAGGAAAGCACACGTGCATGCCCCCTCTCGAGACGATGACTGACTCCCCTGGGGAGACTCCAGAAGTACCCAAGATCCATGTCAGCACTGGAGAGGAATCCTCAGGTTCGGCACCGACTCCACACAAGGTCTTAGGCCCAGGCTTCGACGGGAGAGGAATCCCGAGAGGCCCCGAGGAACTCCATGGGGACTGGCCTTTCCTGAGGCCACCAGAGTGGGTCCCTGAGGTCCCCGTCGTAAGTCGAGAGCACCTGCCACAACTCGAGAAAATCCAGGACGTTCTCCCCTCCAGGCGAGATGAGGCCCATTTCCGCTGAGTCGTCTCCAGGCTAATCACACTTAACCTCTGGAACTTCCAAAGGGTCCTTCACACCATATCTGCAACTCAAGAAGTTCGCCGACATACCCGTCTCCACTCGAGAGAAAGCACGAGAGTCCCGCACCCACATCCAGAGTATCCCCGTTTCCGCCTCCTAGCTCCGAGAGGAGGGATCCTTTCCCTGCGTGGTCGGGAAAGAATTCCCGGAGTTCCCGTCGCATCTCAAGAGGAGGCACTCTCCACAGGAAAGGCCGAGGGAACTCCAGGGTCGTGCCACCATTCCCAGAGTCCCCAAGATGTCTCAGTCCATTCCAGGGAAAACTTTTTTCCCTGCACTGCCTCGACTTTCAAGCCGAGGATCGACATCGACACACACCACGGTGGCACGTGGGACAGCCTTGTGGGAAAGCCTAGTGGGAAAGCCTCGTGGGAAAGCCTCGAGGGAAAGCCACAGATCCCTAGATCCACGCGAAGGGAAGCTTGACCCTGCTGCTCCAGCTCGGGGGGAAAGCCCACGTGCATGCCCCCACTTGAGACGAGGACTGACTCCCCTGGGGAAACTCCAGAAGTACCCCAAGATCCATGTCATCACTGGAGAGGAATCCTCAGGTTCCGGCACCGACTCCACACAAGGTCTTAGGCCCCCGGGATCGACGGGAGAGGAATCACGAGTGGCCCCCGAGAAACTCGAATGGGGATTGTCCTTTCCTGAGGCCACCAGATCGGGTCCCTGAGGTCCCCGTCGTAAGTCGAGAGCACCTGCCGCAACTCGAGAAAATCCAGGAGGTTCTCTCCTCCAGGCGAGATGAGGCCCATGTCCGCTGAGGTGTCTCGAAGCTAATCACACCTAACCTCTGGAACTTCCAAAGGGTCCTTCACATCCTTGCTGCAACTCAAGAAGTTCCCCGACATACCCGTCTCCACTCGAGAGGAAGCACGAGAGTCCCGCCCACATCCAGAGGAGCCCCGTTTCTGCCTCCTAGCTCGAGAGTAGGGATCCTTTCCCTGCGTGTACGGGAAAGAATTCCCGGCATTCCCGTCACATCTCAAGAGGAGGCGCTCTCCACAGGAAAAGCGAGAGGAACTCCAGGGTCGTGCCACCATTCCCAGAGTCCCCCAGATGTCTCAGTCCATTCCAGAGAAACCTGTTTTCCCTGCACTGCCTCGAATTTAGAGCCGAGGTTCCACTCTCACCACGGTGGCACGTGGGACAGCCATGTAGGAAAGCCTCGTGGGAAAGCCTCGTGGGAAAGCCTCGAGGGAAAGCCACAGATCCCTTGATCCATGCGAAGGGAAGCGTGACACTGCTGCTACAGCTCGGGAGGAAAGCGCACGTGCATGCCCCCTTTCAAGACGAGGACTGACTCCCCTGGGGAGACTCCAGAAGTACCCCACGATCCATGTCAGCACTGGAGAGAAATCCTCAGGTTCCAGCACCGACTCCACACAAGGTCTTAGGCCCTGGCATCGATGGCAGAGCAATACCGAGAGGCCCCCAAGCAACTCGCATGGGGACTGACCTTTCCTGAGGCCACCAGAGCGGGTCCCTTTGGGCCCCGTCGTAAGTCGAGGGCACCTGCCGCAACTCGAGAAAATCCAGGATGTTCTCCCCTCTAAGCGAGATGATGCCCATTTCCAGAGAGGCGTCTCGAGGGTAATCACATCTAACCTCTGGAACTTCCAAAGGATCCTTCACACCCTTGCTGCAACTCAAGAAGTTCCCCGACATACCCGTCTCCACTCGAGAGGAATGAGGAGAGTCCCTCCCTCATCCAGAGGAGCCCCGTTTCCGCCTCCTAGCTCGTGAGCTGGGATCCTTTCCCTGCGTGGTCGGGAAAGAATTCCCGGCGTTCCCGTCGCATCTCAAGAGGAGGGGCTCTCCACAGGAAGGGCGAGAGGTAATCCAGGGTCGTGCCACCATTCCCAGAGTCCCCCAGATGTCTCAGTCCATTCCAGGGAAACCTGTTTTCCCTGAACTGTCACGACTTTCAAGCCGAGGATCGACTCACACCACGGTGGCTTGTGGGACAACCCTGTGGGAAAGCCTCGTGGGCAAGCCTCGAGGGAAAGCCACAGATCCCTTGATCCACGGGAAGAGAAGCGTGACACTGCTGCTACAGCTCGAGAGGAAATCGCACGTGAATGCCCCAATTCGAGACGAGGACTGACTCCCCTCTGGAGACTCCAAAAGTACCCCAAATCCATGTCAGCACTGGAGAGGTATCCTCAGGTTTCGGCAGCGATTCCACACAAGGTCTTAGGCCCCGGCATCGACGGGAGAGGAATCCCGAGAGGCCCCCGAGCAACTCGCATGGGGACTGGCCTTTCCTGAGGCCAACAGAGCGGGTCCCTGAGGTCCCCGTCGTAAGTCGAGAGCACCTGCCGCAACTCGAGAAAATCCAGGAGGTTCTCTGCTCCAGGCGAGATGAGGCCCATTTCCGCAGAGGCGTCTCGAGGCTAATCACACCTAACCTCTGGAACTTACAAAGGGTCCTTCACACCCTTGCTGCAACTCAAGAAGTTCCCCGACATACCCGTCTCCACTCGAGGGGAAACACGAGAGTCCCGCCCTCATCCAGAGAAGCCCCGTTTCCGCCTCCTAGCTCGAGAGGAGTGATCCTTTCCCTGCGTGGTCGGGAAAGAATTCCCGGCGTTTCTGTCGCATCTCAAGAGGAGGCGCTCTCCACAGGAAAGGCGAGAGGAACTCCAGGGTCGTGCCACCATTCCCAGAGTCCCCCAGATGTCTCAGTCCATTCCAGGGAAACCTGTTTTCCCTGCACTGCCTCGATTTCAAGCCGAGGATCAACTCACACCACAGTGGCACGTGGGACAGCCCTGTGGGAAAGCCTCGTGCGAAAGACTCATAGGAAAGCCTCGAAGGAAAGCCACAGATCCCTTAATCCACTCGACGGGTATAGTGACACTGCTGCTACAGCTCGGGAGGAAAGAGCACGTGCATGCCCCAACTAGATACGAGGACTGACTCCGCTGGGGAGACTCCAGAAGTACCCCAAGATCCATGTCAGCACTGGAGAGGAATCCTCAGGTTCCGGCACCGACACCACACAAGGTCTTAGGCTCCGGCATCGACGGGAGTGTTATCCCGAGAGGCCCCCGAGCAACTTCCATGGGGACTGGCCTATCCTGAGGCCCCCAGGGCGGGTCCCTGAGGTCCCTGTAGTAAGTCGAGAGCACCTTCCGCAACTCGACAAAATCCAGGAGGTTCTCCCCTCCCGGCGAGATGAGGACCATTTCCACTGAGGGGTCTCGAGACTAATCACATCTAACATCTGGAACTTCCAAAGGGTCCTTCACACCCTTGCTGCAACTCAAGAAGTTCCCCGACATACCCGTCTCCACTCAAGAGGAACCCGAGCGTCCCGCCGGTATCCAGACTGGCCCCGTTTCCGCCTGCTAGCTCGAGAGGAGGGATCCTTTCCCTGCGTGGTCCTGAAAGAATTCCTAGCGTTCCCGTCTCATCTCAAGAGGAGGCGCTCTCCACAGTAAAGGCGAGAGGAACTCCAGTATCAGGCCCCATTCCCAGAGTCCCCCAGATGTCTCAGTCCATTCCAAGGAAACCTGTTTTCCCTGCACTGCCTCCACTTTCAAGCCGAGGATCGACTCACACCGCGATGGCAGGTTGGACCAGCCCTGTGGGAAAGCCTCGTGGGAAAGCCTCGTGGGAAAGCCTCAAGGGAAAGCCACAGATCCCTTGATCCACGCGTAGGGAAGCGTGACACTGCGGCTACAGCTCGGGAGGAAAGCGCACGTGCATGCCCCCAACTCGAGACGAGGACTGACTCCCCTGGGGAGACTCCAGAAGTACCCCAAGATCCATGTCAGCACTGCAGAGGAAAACCTCAGGTTCCGGCACTGACTCCACACAAGGTCTTAGGCCCCGGCATCGACGGGAGAGGAATCCCGAGAGGCCCGAGCAATTCGCATGGGGAGTGGCCTTTTCTGAGGCCCCCAGAGCGGGTCGTTGAGGACCCCGTAGTAAATCGACAGCAACTGCCCTATCTCGAGAAAATCCAGGAGGTAGTCCCCTCCAGGCGAGATGAGGCCCATTTCCGCTGAGGCGACTGGAAGCTAATCACCCCTAATCTCTGGAACTTCCAAAGGGTCCTTCACAGCCTTGCTGCAACTCAAGAAGTTCCCCGACATACCCGTCTCCACTCAAGAGGAAGCACGAGAGTCCCGCCTACATCCAGAGGGGCCCGTTTCCGCCTCCTAGCTCGAGAGGAGGGATCCTTTCCTTTCGTGGTCGGCAAAAAATTCCCGGGCGTTCCCGTCGCATCTCAGGAGGAGGCGCTCTCCACAGGAAAGGCGAGAGGAAATCCAGGGTCGTGCCACCATTACCAGAGTCCCCAAGATGTCTCAGTCCATTCCAGGGAAACCTGTTTTCCCTGCACTGCCTGGACATTCAAGCAGTGGATCGACTCACATCACGGTGGCACGTGGGACAACCATGTGGGAAAGCCTCGTGGGAAAGCCTCGTGTGAAAGCCTCCAGGGAAAGCCGCAGATCCTTGATCCACGGAAGGGAACGTGACACTGCTGGCTACAGCTCGGGGAAAAGCGCACGTGCATGCCACCAATCGGGACGAGGACTGATTCCCCTGCGGAGACTCCAGAAGTACCTCAAGGTCCATGTCAGCACTG
>NW_017205225.1:0-5364 GCF_001704415.2 Capra hircus
GATGAGGCCAATTTCCGCTGAGGCGTCTCCAGGCAAATCACACCTAACCTCTGGAACTTCCAAAGGGTCCTTCACACCCTTGCTGCAACTCAAGAAGTTCCCCGGCATACCCGTAACCACTCGAGAGGAAGCAGGAAAGTCCCGCCCACATCCAGAGGAGCCACCTTTCCGCCTCATAGCTCGAGAGGTTTGATCCTTTCCTGCTGCGTGGTCGGAAAAGATTTCGCGACGTTCCCGTCGCATCTCAAGCGGAGGCGCTCTCCACAGGAAAAGCGAGAGGAACTCCAGGGTCGTGCCACCATTCCCAGAGTCCCCCAGATGTCTCAGTCCATTCCAGGGAAACCTGTTTTCCCTGCACTGTTTTTGACTTTCAAGCCGAGGATCAACTCACACCACGGCACGTGGGACAGCACTGTGGGAAAGCCTCGTGGGAAAGCCTCTTGGGAAATCCTCGAGGGAATGCCACAGATCCCTTGTTCCACGCGAAGGGAAGTGTGACACTGCTGCTACAGCTCGGGAGGAAAGCGCACGTGCATGCCCCCAATCGAGACGAGGACTGACTCCCCTGGGGAGACTCCAGAAGTACCGCGAGATCCATGTCAGCACTGGAGAAGAATCATCAGGTTCCCACACCGACTCCACACAAGATCTTAGGCCCCGGCATCAACGGGAGAGTAATCCGGAGAGGCCCCCGGAGCAACTCGCATGGGGACTGGCCTTTCCTGAGGCCACCAGAGCGGGTCCCTGAGGTCCCCGTCGTAAGTCGAGAGCACCTGCCGCAACTCGAGAAAATCCAGGAGTTTCCCCACCAGGCGAGATGAGGCCCATTTCCGCTGAGGCGTCTCGAGGCTAATCACACCTAACCTCTGGAACTTCCAAGGGTCCTTCACACCCTTGATGCAACTCAAGAAGTTCCCCGACATACCCGTCTCCACTCGAGAGGAAGCACGGGAGTCCCGCCCACATCCAGAGGAGCCCCGTTTCCGCCTCCTAGCTCGAGAGGAGGGATCCTTTCCCTGCGAGGGGAAAGAATTCCCGGCGTTCCCGTCGCATCACAAGAGGAGGACGCTCTCGACAGGAAAGGCGAGAGGAACTCCAGGTCGTGCCACCATTCCCAGAGTCCCCCAGATGTCTCAGTCCATTCCAGGGAAACCTGTGTTCCCTGCATTGCCTCGACTTTCAAGCGAGGATCGACTCACACCACGGTGGCACGTGGGACAGCCCTGTGGAAAGCCTCGTGGGAAAGCCTCGTGGGAAAGCCTCGAGGAAAGCCATAGATCCCTTGATTCACGCGAAGGGAAGCGTGACCTGTTGCTACAGCTTGAGAGGAAAGCCCATGTGCATGCCCCAGTCGAGACGAGGACTGACTCCACTGGGGAGACTTCAGAAGTAACCCAAGATCCATGTCAGCACTGGAGAGGAATACTCAGGTTCCGGCACCGACTCCACACAAGGTCTTAGACCCCGGCATCGACGGGAGAGGAATCCTGAGAGGCCCCAAAGCAACACGCTTAGGACTGGCCTTTCCTGAGCCACAAGTGCGGGTCCCTTTGGTCCCCTTCGTAATTCGAGAGCTCCTGCCGCAACTCGAGAAAATCCAGGAGGTTCTCCCCTCCAGGCGAGATGAGGGCCATTTGCGCTGAGGTGTCTCGAGGCTATTCATACCTAACCTCTGGAACTTACAAAGGGTCCTTCACACCCTTGCTGCAACTCAAGAAGTTCCCCGACATACCCGTCTCCACTCGAGAGGAAGCACGAGAGTCCCGCCCACATCCAGAGGATTCCGTTTCCGCCTCCTAGCTCGAGAGGTGGGATCCTTTGCCTGCGTTGTCGGGAAGATTTCCCGGGGTTTCCATCGCATCTCAAGAGGAGGCGCTCTCCACATGAAAGGCGAGAGGAAATCCAGTGTCGTGCCACCATTCCCAGAGTCCCCCAGATGTCTCTGTCCATTACAGGGAAACATGTTTTCCCTGCATTTCGTCGACTTTTCAAGACGAGGATCGACTCACTCCACGGTGGCACGGGGACAGCCCTGTGGAAAAGCCTCGTGGGAAAGCCTCGAGGGAAAGACACAGATCCCTAGATCCACGCGAAGGGAAGCGCGACACTGCTGCTACAGCTCGGAAGGAAATAGCACGTGCATGCCCCCACTCGAGACGAGGACTGACTCCACTGGGAGACTCAGAAGTACACCAGATCCACGTCAGCACTGGAGAGGAATCCTCAGGTTTCCAGCACTTACTTCACACAAGGTCTTAGGCCCCAGCATCGACGGGAGAGGAATCCGTGTGGCCCCGAGCAAGTAGCATGGGGACTGGCCTTTCCGGAGGCCACCAGAGCGGGTGCCTGAGGTCCCCGTCGAAAGTCGAGAGCACCTGCCGCAACTCGAGAAAATCCTGGGGTTCTCCCCTCCAGGCGAGATGAGGCCCATTTCCGCTGAGGCGTCACGAGGCTAATCACACCTAACCTCTGTAACTTCGAAAGGGTCCTTCACACCCTTGCTACAACTCAAGAAGATCCCCGACATACCCGTCTCCACTCAAGAGGAAGCACGAGATTTCTGCCCACATCCAGAGGAGCCCCGTTTACGCCTCCTAGCTCGAGAGGAGGGATCTTTCCCTGCGTGGTCGGGAAAGAATTCCCGCATTACCGTCGCATCTCAAGAGGAGGCGTTCTCCACAGGAAAGCGAGAGGAACTCCAGGGTCGTACCACCATTCCCAGAGTCCCCCAGATATCTCCGTCCATTCCAGGGAAACCTGTTTTCCCTGCACTGCCTCGACTTTCAAGCCGAGGATCGACACACACCACGGTGGAACGTAGGACAGCTCTGAGGGAAAGCCTCGTGGGAATGCCCCTGATCCCTTGATCCACGCGAAGGGAAGCGCGACACTGTTGCTACAGATCGGGAGGAAAGCGTACGTGCATGCCCCCACTCGAGACGAGGACTGACTCCCCTGGGGAGACTCCAGAAGTTTCCCAAGATCCATGTCAGCACTGGAGAGGGATCCTCAGGTTCCGGCACTGACTCCACACAAGGTCTTACGCCCCAGCATCGACGGAGAGGAATCCCGAGAGGACCCCGAACAACTCGCATGGGGACTGGCCTTTCCTGAGGCCACCAGAGCGGGTCCCTGAGGTCCCCGTCGTAAGTCGAGAGCACCTGCCACAACTCGAGAAAATCCATGAGGTTCTCCCCCTCCAGGCGAGATGAGGCCCATTTCCGCTGAGGCGTCTCAAGGCTAATCACACCTATCACCTGGAACTTCCAAAGGGTCCTTCACACCCTTGCTGCAACTCAAGAAGATCCCCGACATACACGTCTCCACTCGAGAGGAAGCACGAGAGTCCGCCCACATCCAGAGGAGCCCCGTTTCCGCCTCCTAGCTCGAGGGGAGGATCCTTTCCTGCATGGTCGGGAAAGAATTCCCGGCCTTCCCGTCGCATCTCAAGAGGAGGCGCTCTCCACAGGAAAGGCGAGAGGAACTGCAGGGTCGTGCCACCATTCCCAGAGTCCCCCAGATGTCTCAGTCCATTCCAGGAAAACCAGTTTTCCCTGCAGTGCCTCGACTTTCAAGCCGAGGATCGACTCACACCACAGTGGCATTTGGACAGCCCTGTGGGAAAGCCTCGTGGGAAAGCCTCCTGGAAAACCCTCGAGGGAAAGCCCCTGATCCCTTGATCCACACGAAGGGAAGCGTGACACTGCTGCTACAGATCGGGAGGAAAGAGCACGTGCATGCCCCACTCCAGACGAGGACTGATTCCACTGGGGAGACTCCAGAAGTACCCCAGATCCATGTCACCTCTGGAGAGGAATCTTCAGGTTCAGGCACCGGCTCCACACAAGTTCTTAGGCCCCTGCATCGAAGGAGAGGAATCCCGGAGGCCCCGAGCAACTCGCATGGGGACTGGCCTTTCCTGAGGCCACCAGAGCGGTCCTGTGGCTTGGCTTTCCCACGAGGCTTTCCCACATGGCTGTCCCACGTGCCACCGTGGTGTCAGTCGATCCTCGGCTTGAATGTCGAGGCAGTGCAGGGAAAACAGGTTTCCCTGGAATGGACTGAGACATCTGGGGGACTCAGGGAATGGTGGCACGACCCTGCAGTTCCTCTCGCCTTTCCTGTGGGAGAGCGCCTCCTCTTGAGATGCGACGGAACGCCGGGAATTCTTTCCCGACCACGCAGAGAAAGGATCCCTCCTCTCGAGCTAGGAGCCGGAAACGGTGCTCCTCTGGATGTGCGGGACTCTCGTGCCTTCTCTCGAGTGGAGACGGGTATGTCGGGGAACTTCTTGAGTTGTAGCAAGGGTGTGAGGGACCCTTTGGAAGTTCTAGAGGTTAGGTGTGATTAGCCTGAGACGCCTCAGAGGAAATGGGCCTCATCTCGCCTGGAGGGGAGAACCTCCTGGATATTCTCGAGTTGCGGCAGGATCTCGACTTACGACGGGGACCTCAGGGACCCGCTCTGGTGGCCTCAGGAAAGGCCAGTCCCCATGCGAGTTTCTCCGGGGCCTCTTGGGGTTCCTCTCCCGTCGATGCGGTGCCTAAGACCTTGTGTGGAGGTGCCGGAACCTGAGGATTCCTCCAGTGCTGACATGGATCTTGGGTACTTCTGGAGTCTCCCCAGGGGAGTCAGTCCTCGTCTCGAGTGGGGCATGCACATGCGCTTTCCTCCCGAGCTGTAGCAGCAGTGTCACGCTTCCCTTCGCGTGGATCAAGGGATCTGTGGCTTTCCCTCGAGGCTTTCCCTGGAGGCTTTTTCACGATGCTTTCCCTCGAGGCTTTCCCACAGGGATGTCCCACGTGCCACCGTGCGTAAATGGATCCTCGGCTTGAAAGCCGAGGCAGTGCAGGGAAAAAGGTTTCTCTGGAATGGACTGAGACATCTGGGAGACTCTGGAATTGGCACGACCCTGGAGATCCTCTCGCCTTTCCTGTGGGAGCGCTCCTCTTGAGATGCGGGGAACGCCGGAATTCTTTCCCGAACACGCAGGAAAGGATCCCTCCTCTCGAGCTAGGAGGTGGAAACGGGGCTCCTCTGGATGTGGGCGGACTCTCGTGCTTCCTCTCGAGTGGAGACGGGTATTCGGGGAACTTCTTGAGTTGCAGCAAGGGTGTGAAGGACCCTTTGGAAGTTCCAGAGGTTAATTGTATTAGCCTCGAGACGCCTCAGCGGAAATGGGCCTCATCTCGCCTGGAGGGGAGAACCTCCTGGATTTTCTCGAGTTGCGCAGGTGCTCTGACTTACGACGGGACCTCAGGACCGCTTGGTGGCTCGGAAAGGCCATCCCATGCGAGTTGCTCGGGGCCTCTCGGGATTCCTCTCCCGTCGATGCTGGGCCTAAGACCTTGTGTGGAGTCGTGC
>NW_017205226.1:0-5364 GCF_001704415.2 Capra hircus
CAGAACCAGAGGATTCCTCTCCAGTGCTGACATGGATCTTGGGTACTTCTGGAGTCTCCCAGGGGAGTCAGTCCTCGTCTCGAGGGGGCATGCACGTGTGCTTTCCTCCGAGCTGTAGCAGCAGTGTCACGCTTCCCTTCGCTGGATCAAGGGATCTGTGGCTTTCCCTCGAGGCTTTCCACGAGCTTTCCCAGGCTTTCCCACAGGGCTGTCCCACGTGCCACCGTGGTGAAAGTCGACCTGGGCTTGAAAGTCGAGGCAGTGCAGGGAAAAACAGGTTTCCCTGGAATGGACTGAGACATCTGGGGGACTCTGGGAATGGTGTCACGACCCTGGACTTCCTCTCGCCTTTCCTGTGGAGAGCACCACCTCTTGAGATGCAACGGGAACGCCGGGAATTCTTTCCCCACCACGCAGGGAAAGGATCCCTCCTCTCGAGCTAGGAGGCGGAAACGGGGCTCCTCTGGATGTGGGCGGGACTCTCGTACTTCCTCTCGAGTGGGACGGGTATGTCGGGGAACTTCTTGAGTTGCAGGAAGGGTGTGAAGGACGCTTTGAAGTTCCAGAGGTTAGGTGTGATTAGCTCGAGATGCCTCAGTGGAAATGGGCCTCATCTCGCCTGGAGGGAGAACCTCCTGAATTTTCTCGAGTTGCGGCAGGTGCTCTCGACTTACGACAGGGACCTCAGGGACCCGCTCTGGTGGCCTCAGGAAAGGCCAGTCCCCATGCAAGTTGCTCGGGGCCTCTCGGGATTCCTCTCCCGTCGATGCCGGGGCCTAAGACTTGTGTGGAGTCGGTGCCGGAACCTGAGGATTTCCTCCAGTGCTGACATGGATCTTGGGGTACTTCTGAGTCTCCCCAGGGGAGTCAGTCCTCGTCTCGAGTGGGGCATGCACGTGCGCTTTCCTCCCGAGCTGTAGCAGCAGTGTCACGCTTCCTTGGCGTGGATCATGGATCAGTGGCTTTCCCTGGCTTTCCCTCGAGGCTTTTCCACGAGGCTTTCCCACAGGGCTGTCCCACGTGCCACCGTGGTGTGAGTCGATCCTCGGCTTGAAAGTCGAGGCAGTGCAGGGAAAACAAGTTTCCCTGGAATGGACTGAGACATCTGGGGAATCTGGGAATGGTGGCACGACCCTGGAGTTCCTCTCGCCTTTTCTGTGGAGAGCGCCTACTCTTGAGATGCGACGGGAATGCCGGAATTCTTTCCCGACCACGCAGGGAAAGGATCCCTTCTTTCGAGCTAGGAGGTGGAAACGGGGCTCCTCCTCATGTGGGGGACTCTCGTGCTTCCTCTCGAGTGGAGACGGGGGTTGGGAACTTCTTGAGTTGCAGCAAGGGTGAAGGACCCTTTGGAAGTTCAGAGGTTAGGTGTGATTAGCCCCGAGATGCCTCAATGGAAATGGGCCTCATCTCGCCTGGAGGGGAGAAACTCCTGGATTTCTCGAGTTGCGGCAGGTGCTCTCGACTTACGATGGGGACCTCAGGGACCCGCTCTGGTGGCCTCAGGAAAGGCCAGTCCCCATGCGAGTTGCTCGGGGCCTCTCCGGATTCCTCTCCCGTCGATGCCGGGGCCTAAGACCTTACGTGGAGTCGGTGCTGAACCTGAGGATTCCTCTCCAGTGCTGACATGGATCTTGGGTACTCTGGAGTCTCCCCAGGGAGTCAGTCCTCGTCTCGAGTTGGGGCATGCACGTGCGCTTTCCTCCCGAGCTGTAGCAGCAGTGTCGCGCTTCCTTCGCGTGGATCAAGGGATCTGTGGCTTTCCCTCGAGGCTTTCCCCACGAGGCTTTCCCACGAGGCTTTGCCACAGGGCTCCACGTGCCACGTGGTGTGAGTCGATCCTCGGCTTGAAAGTCGAGCAGTGCGGGGAAACAGGTTTCCCTGGAATGGACTGAGACATCTGGGGACTCTGGGAATGGTGGCACCCTGGAGTTCCTCTCGCCTTTCCTGTGGAGAGCGCCTCCTCTTGAGATGCGACGGGAACGCCGGGAATTCTTTCCCGCAGGGAAAGGATCCCTCCTCTCGAGCTAGGAGGCGGAAACGGGGCTCCTCTGGATGTGGCGGACTCTCGTGCTTCCTCTGAGTGGAGACGGGTATGTCGGGGAACTTCTTGAGTTGCAGCAAGGGTGTGAAGGACCCTTTGGAAGTTCCAGATTTGTGTGCTTAGCCTGAGATCAGCGAAATGGCTCTGCCTGGAGGGAGAACTCCTTGATTTTCTCGAGTTGCGGCAGGTGCTCTCGACTTACGACGGGACCTCAGGGACCCGCTCTGGTGGCCTCAGGAAAGGCCAGTCAAGATCCATCACGAGAGGCTCCGAGCAACTCGCATGGGACTGGCCTTTCCTGAGGCCACCAGAGCGGTCCCTGAGGTCCCCGTCGTAAGTCGAGAGCACCTGCCGCAACTCGAGAAAATCCAGGAGGTTCTCCCCTCCAGGCGAGATGAGGCCCATTTCGCTGAGCGTCTCGAGGCTAATCACACCTAACTCTGGAACTTCCAAAGGGTCCTTCACACCCTTGCTGCAACTCAAGAAGTTCCCCGACATACCCGTCTCCACTCGAGAGGAAGCACGAGAGTCGCCCACATCCAGAGGAGCCCCGTTTCCGCCTCCTAGCTCGAGAGGAGGGATCCTTTCCCTGCGTGGAGGGAAAGAATTCCCGGCGTTCCCGTCGCATCTCAAGAGGAGGCGCTCTCCACAGGAAAGGCGAGAGGAACTCCAGGGTCGTGCCACCATTCCAGAGTCCCCCAGATGTCTCAGTCCATTCCAGGGAAACCTGTTTTCCCTGCACTGCCTCGACTTTCAAGCCGAGGATCGACTCACACCACGGTGGTGGCACGTGGGACAGCCTGTGGGAAAGCCTCGTGGAAAGCCTCGGGGAAAGCCTCGAGGGAAAGCCACTGATCCCTTGATCCACGCGAAGGGAAGCGTGACACTGCTGCTACAGCTCGGGAGGAAAGCGCACGTGCATGCCCCACTCGAGACGAGGACTGACTCCCCTGGGGAGACTCCAGAAGTACCCCAAGATCCATGTCAGCACTGGAGAGGAAACTCAGGTTCCGGCACCGACTCCACACAAGGTCTTAGGCCCCGGCATCGACGGAGAGGAATCCCGAGAGGCCCCGAGCAACTCGCATGGGGACTGGCCTTTCCTGAGGCCACCAGAGCGGGTCCCTGAGGTCCCCGTCGTAAGTCGAGAGCACCTGCCGCAACTCGAGAAAATCCAGGAGGTTCTCCCCTCCAGGCGAGATGAGGCCCATTTCCGCTGAGGCGTCTCGAGGCTAACACCTAACCTCTGGAACTTCCAAAGGGTCCTTCACACCCTTGCTGCAACTCAAGAAGTTCCCCGACATACCCGTCTCCACTCGAGAGGAAGCACGAGAGTCCCGCCACATCCAGAGGAGCCCCGTTTCCGCCTCCTAGCTCGAGAGGAGGATCCTTTCCTGCGTGGTGGGAAAGAATTCCGGCGTTCCCGTCGCATCTCAAGAGGAGGCGCTCTCCACAGGAAAGGCGAGAGGAACTCCAGGTCGTGCCCCATTCCCAGAGTCCCCAGATGTCTCAGTCCATTCCAGGAAACCTGTTTTCCCTGCACTGCCTCGACTTTCAAGCGAGGATCGACTCACACCACGGTGGCACGTGGGACAGCCCTGTGGGAAGCCTCGTGGGAAAGGGAAAGCCTCGAGGGAAAGCCACAGATCCCTTGATCCACGCGAAGGAAGCGTGACACTGCTGCTACAGCTCGGGAGGAAAGCGCACGTGCATGCCCCCACTCGAGACGAGGACTGACTCCCTGGGGAGACTCCAGAAAGAACCCAAGATCCATGTCAGCACTGAGAGGAATCCTCAGGTTCCGCACGACTCCACACAAGGTCTTAGGCCCAAGCATCGAAGGGAGAGGAATCCCGAGAGGCCCCCGAGCAACTCGCATGGGACTTGCCTTTCCTGAGGCCACCAGAGCGGGTCCCTGAGGTCCCGTCGTAAGTCGAGAGCACCTGGCGCAACTCGAGAAAATCCAGGAGGTTCTCCCCTCCAGGAGATGAGGCCCATTTCCGCTGAGGCATCTCCAGGCTAATCACACCTACCTATGGAACTTCCAAAGGGTCCTTCAAACCCTTGCTGCAACGAAAGAAGTTCCCCGACATACCCGACTCCACTCGAGAGGAAGCACGAGAGTCCCGCCCACATCCAGAGGAGCCCCTTTTCCCCCTCCTAGCTCGAGAGGGGGATCCTTTCCCTTAGAACTCGGGAAAGAATTCCCGGCATTCCCGTCGCTTCTCAAGGGAGGTGCTCTCCACTGGAAAGGCGAGAGCAACTCGAGGGTCGTGCCACCATTCCCAGAGTCCCCCAGATGCCTCAGTCCATTCCAGGGAAACCTGTTTTCCCTGCACTGCCTCGACTTTCAAGCCGAGGTCGACTCACACCACGGTGGCACGTGGGACAGCCCTGTGGGAAAGCCTCGTGGGAAAGCCTCGAGGGAAAGCCACAGATCCTTGATCCACGCGAAGGGAAGCGCTTGACACTGCTACTACAGCTCGGGAGGAAAGCGCACGTGCATCGACCCACTCGAGACGAGGACTGACTCCCCTGGGGAGACTCAGAAGTACCCCAAGATCCATGTCAGCACTGGAAAGGTATTCTCAGGTTCCGGCACCGACGCCACACAAGGTCTTAAGCCAGCGTGACACTGCTGCTACAGCTCGAGAGGAAAGCACACGTGCAGGCCCTCACTCGAGACGAGGACTGACTCCCCTGGGGAGACTCCAGAAGTACAAGATCCCAAGATCCCCAAGTGTGTATTCGCGGGATCCACAGGTTCCGTATCCGGCATCGACGGGAGAGGAATCCCGAGAGGCCCCGAGCAATTCGCATGGAGACTGGCCTTTCCTGAGGCCACCAGAGCGGCGTCCCTGAGGTCCCCGTCGTAGGTCGAGAGCACCTACCGCAGCTCGAGAAAATCCAGGAGGTTCTCCTCCATGTGAGATAGGCCCATTTCCGCTGAGCCGTCTCGGGGATATTCACACCTAACCTCTGGAACTTCAAAAGGGTCCTTTCACACCCTTGCTGCAACTCAAAGAAGTTCCCCGACATACCCGTCTCCACTCGAGAGGAAGCACGAGTGTCCCGCCCACATCTAGAGGAGCCGCCTTTCCGCCTCCTAGCTCGAGAGGAGGGATCCTTTCCCGTGGTCGGGAAAGAAAGGAGCGTTTCCGTCGCCATCTCAAGAGGAGGCGCTCTCCACAGCAAAGGCAAGAGGAACTCCAGGGTCGTTCCAGCATTCCAGAGTCCCCAGATGTCTCAGTCCATTCCAGGGAAACCTGTTTTCCCTGCACTGCGTCGACTTTCAAGCAGAGGATCGACTCACATCAAGG
>NW_017205227.1:0-5364 GCF_001704415.2 Capra hircus
AGATAATTTCTGGATATCATATTAGGAACTGAAGGAATCTTTGAACCTAGAAAAGAAAACAACAGTCTCAAAGGCCCTTGCTGAATCATCTATCAGCAAGGAATGTCTTTGCAAGGATCGCAAGTGAAGGGAAAATACACACCGCCTGCCTCTGCAACTTTGGTCCTCTGAGCAGATCTGGAGGTCTCCCTTGTATAAGCTAACCTGTTCCTTCAAATAGAGGTTTGCCAACACAAACAAGTGGCCGCCTATTCTTCCCCGAAGGAGGCTCTCTTTCCCACATCCTGCGAACACCCTTTCCCAGCCTCCTGGAAAAGCGCTTCTTGCAGTTCCTTTCAGAAAATCCTATGGACGGAGAAGCCTGGTAGGCTGCAGTCCGTGGGGTCGCTGAGGGTCGGACACGACTGAGCGACTGCACTTTCATTTTCACTTTCATGCATTGGAGAAGGCAATGGCAACCCACTTACTGTTCTTGCCTGGAGAATCCAGGGACGGGGGAGCCCTAGTGGGCTACCGTCTATGGCGTCGCACAGAGTCGAACACGACTGAAGCAACTTAGCAGCAGCAGCAGCAGCAGTTCCTTTCTTAGGGGCAGTTATCCCTGAGATTGGGACCTGGAAAGGCAGAGCCACCTCCACACACACGTCTTTTTCTGTCCCCTTTCCTCTGGAGGAGAGCTCTAGTGAGCCTAGGTCTGTCAGGAAAATTTCTTGGCTTTGACGGGATCCCACCCGGTGTGTGAACCTGCATACCCGACCTAGGGGCCACAGGGCACCTGTTTTGCTCGAGTGGGTCCTGGAGGGGTGCAGCATAGCAAGAGCTTAAAAATCCATCCAATTTGTCTTTTTTTTTTTACCTCGGAGAGAACGAGTTTGCTCCACCTCCACCCTTTGGCAGTGTGGAGGGGAAGAGGGCACCACCCTCTCCCAAAGGGGACATAGGGCCTACCAGGAGAGAAAGGCCCCTTGAGGAGCTGAGCCCAGGTAGGCAGCCAGTGATGTCAAGCACACTCCCCGCTGCTTGCTTCTTCATGGGCACTCCACGATCTGCTAGGAATGTCTTTGCAAGGATCTCAAAGGGAAGGGGAGATACATGGCCCTGTCTCTGGAACTTCAGTCCTCTGAGCAGATCTGGAGGTCTTGAGTTGTATAAGCAAACCTGTTCCTTCCAAATAGAGGCTTGCAAACACACCCCCGGTGGTTGCCTCTTCTTCCCCCGAAGAAGTCTTTCTTTCCCCACATGCTGCGAACTCCCTGTCCAACCTCCAAGAATAGCGCTTCTTGCCATTCCTTTCTTAGAGGCAGTTATCCCTGAGCTTGGGGCCGTAGGGACTAGCCCACACTCACAGGGAAAGGCAAAGACTCCTCCATACATCTCCTCTATCCCCTTTGCTCTGGAGGAGAGCTCTAGTGAGCCTAGGTCTTTCAGGAAAATTCTTGGCTTGGACAGGATCTCACCCTGTTTGTGAACCTGCATACCCAACCAGGGGCCACAGAGCACCTGTTTCAGTAAAGTGGGCCCTGAAAGGGTGCAGCCTAGCAAGAGCTTGAAAATCCATTCAATTGCTGTTTTTGTACCTCTGACAGAGCGAGCTTGGCTCCACCCTTTGGCAGTGAGGAGAAAAGAGGCATGACACCCTCCCAAGGGGACATGGGGCCTACTTCGAGAGGAAAGGCCCCTTGTGGAGCTGAGGCCAGGAAGGCACACAGTCGTGTCAAACACACTCCCACTGCTTGCTTCTTCAGGGGCACTCCGCTATCAGCTAGGAATGTCTTTGCAATGATCACAAAGGGAAGGGGAGATACAGGGCCCTGCTTCTGGACCTCCGGTGCTCTGAGCAAATCTCGAGGTCTCCCGTTGTTGGTCAGGTCAAGGTCAAGTTCAAGTTCAAGTCAAGTCAAGTCAAGTCAAGTTCAAGTTCAAGTTCAAGTCAAGGTGAAGTTTAAGTTCAAGTTCAAGGTCAACTTCAACAAGGTCAAGGGTCAAGGTCAAGGTCAAGGTCAAGTTTCAAGTTCAAGTCAAGGTCAAGTTCAAGTTCAAGTTGAAGTTCAAGGTTTTCAAGTTCAAAAGTTCAAGTTCAAGTTCAAAGTCAAGGTCAAGTTCAAGTTCAAGTTCAAGTTCAAGTTCAAGTTCAAGTCAAGTCAAGTTCAAGTTCAAAGTTCAAGTTCAAGAAGTTCAAGTTCAAGTCAAGTTCAAGTTCAAGTCAAGGTCAAGTTCAAGTTCAAGTTCAAGGTCAAGTTTCAAGTTCAAGTTCAAGTCAAGTCAAGTTCAAAGTCAAGTTCAAGTTTCAAGGTCAAGCAAAGGTCAAGTCAAGTTCAAGTTCAAGGTCAAGTTCAAGTCAAGGTCAAGTTCAAGGTCAAGGTCAAGTTCAAGTTCAAGGTCAAGGCAAGTTCAAGTTCAAGGCAAGGGCCAAGGCCAAGCCCAAGACCAAGGCAAGGGCAACAGCAACGCCAAGGGCAAGGCCAAGGCCCAGGCCAAGGCAAAGGCCAAGGCCACCAAAGCGACGCCAAACCCCGTAACGCCTGACAAAAGGCAGAAGCCACTAGGCCCCTGTGCAGAGGAAGCCACTGAAGGCAGCAAGGCCACAGAGCTCCCCGACTCCCATTCCCACATGAAGATGTGAGGATAAAGGGCCTCATCCCAGCAAAGCACCCGCTCCCACCACCCCCCAACCCCGGCCCCCGCCCCCCGCAGCACGCCCCCTGAAACAACACTGTCTTCCCAGAAAAGAGAACGGAGAAGCCATGTGTGTGCCAAAGGAGCAAGATGAACGAACGATGCCACGCCCTCCGAATTTGGGCACACCTGACGCCTCGGAACCCCGGGCCTGGCCGATGGGTCCCAGCCGTTCTCGGGTGGGAGGGGGGTCAACACATTGGCCGAGAGCCCTTGCCCAGGCCACCCGCAAATCCCCTGAGATGTGATCCGACCACAGGGACCGAGGGCAAACGTACCGCTTGAGGTGCTGGAGGAGCCGGACGAAGCCATGGTGGGAGAGGCACACGGGCACGCTGCAGACTGCTGGCCGAGTGGGCGGGGACCCAGCAGCTCAGGACTCTGGAGAACGGGAGGCGTCTCCGCCACCATTGACGTCAATAGGGTTTGGGTGGGTAGATGGAGGGGGCCGCCCCTGGCCTCTTTCCAAGCAGAGACCCTGGACGGAGTCCCGTGGAGCGAGTGGGCTTTTCCCGGGCACGGCTGTGCCCTGGACCGCCAAGATCCCCGTTGGGGTGGGCGGGCAGTTCGGGGCTTTGGTTTGTGGCCCTCCCTCGCAGCGGGGGGTGGGTTCAACCCGAGTGGATCAATCAGGGGCCCTCAGCAGTGCCAAGGGAACTCACCGCCCAGGAAACGCCCCTAGGTCCCTTTGAATTGGCCACCAACGCCCCTTTCCCAGCCTGCCTTGCTCTGAGATTTCCCGCCTTTTCACATTCCACAGGTCCCTGGTCCTCGACTGTCCCCCGCTGGCTCCTCCGAGGCATTCCGGGACACCAGACGCTCTCTCCAGCGCCTCCACCTAGATCCCTCGCTGTCCTCGCCTCCGTTTCCCCCATGCCCCTCCCCAACTCCTCCGTGGGCTCTTGGCATCCTTTCCCTACAGCAGTCCCAGAGTGCCACCCCGAGGGCTTTGAGTTGCCTGGAGCCCAAGGCTCCGGCCAGAGACCTGAGGGGCCAGCGTCTGGACTGGCAGCTAATGCCATTTGGGGCTTTTCTCACGTGGAGCCTGAGGCCCGCACCTCCGCGGGCAACCCCCAGCGCGAGTGCCCTGGAGATACCCGCCCAAGGGGACAGTGTATCCCCTACTGTGGGGAAGGAGGTTCCTGTTTTCCCTGCACTGGTTCGACTTTCACGCCGAGGATCGACTCACACCATGGTGGCAAGTGGAATAGCCTTGTGGGAAAGCCTCATGGGAAAGACTCCAGGGAAAGCCACAGATTCCTTGATCCACGAGAAGGGAAGCGTGACACTGCTGCTACCGCTCGGGAGGAAAGCGCACGTGCATGACCCCACTCGAGCCGAGGACTGACGCAAGCTTGGGAGACTCCAGAAGTACGCCAAGATCCATGTCAGCACTGGAGAGGAATCCTCAGGTTCCGGTCCGACTCCACACAAGGTCTTAGGCCCCGGCATCGACCGGAGAGGAATCCTGAGAGGCCCCCTAGCACCTCGCATGGGGACTGGCCTTTCCTGAGGTCACCAGAGCGGGTCCCTGAGGTCTCCGTCGTAACTCGAGAGCACCTGCCGCAACTCGAGAAAATCCAGGAGGTTCTCCCTCCAGGCGAGATGAGGCCCATTTCCGCTGAGGCGTCTCGAGGCTAATCACACCTAACCTCTGGAACTTCCAAAGGGTCCTTCACACCCTTGCTGCAAGTCAAGAAGTTCTCCGACATACCCATATCCACTCGAGAGGAAGGACGAGGTTCCCGCCCATATCCAGCGGAGCCCCGTTTCCGCCTCGTAGCTCGAGAAGAGGGATCCTTTCCCTTCGTCGTCGGGAAAGAATTCCCGGCCTTCCCGTCGCATCTCAAGAGGAGGCGCTCTCCACAGGAAAGACGAGAGGAACTCCAGGGCCTTGCCAGCATTCCAAGAGTCCCCAGATGTCTAAGTCCATTCCAGAAGAAACTGTTTTCCCTGCACTGCCTCGACGTTCACGCCGAGGATCGACTCACACCACCGTGGCACGTGGGACAGCCCTGTTGGAAAGCCTCGTGGGAAAGCCTCAATGGAAAGCGACAGATCCCTTGATCCACACGTCGGCAAGCGTGACACTGCTGCTGCAGGTCGTGAGGAAATGGCAGGTGCATGCCCCCACACGAGATGAGGACTGACTCCCCTGGTGAGACTCCAGAAGTACGGAAAGATTCATGTCAGCACTGGAGAGGCATCCTCAGGGTCTGGCCCCGACTCCACACAAGGTCTTAGGCACCGGCATCGATGGGAGAGGAATCCCTAAAGGCCCCCTGGTAACTCGCATGGGGACTGGCCTTTCCTGAGGCCACCAGAGCGGGTCCCTGAGGACCCGTCGTAACTCGAGAGCACCTGCCGCAACTGGGTAAAATCCAGGAGGTTCTCCCCTCCAGGCGGGATGAGGCCCATTTCCTCTGAGGTGTCTGGAGGCTCATCACACCTAACCTCTGGAAATTAAAAAGGGTCCTTGCTGCAACTCAAGAAGTTCCCCGACATACCCGTCTCCACACGAGAGGAAGCACGAGGGTCCCGCCCACATTCAGAGGAACCCCGTTTCCGAGATGAAGGATCCTATCCTGCTTAGTCAGGAAAGATTTTTCGGCGTTCCCATGGCATCTCAAGAGCAAGGGTTCTCAATAGGAAAGGCAAGAGGAACTCCAGGGTCGTGCCACCATTCCA
>NW_017205228.1:0-5364 GCF_001704415.2 Capra hircus
AGACTCCACATAAGATCTTAGGCCCGGCAGTGACGGAGAGGAATCCCGAGAGGCCCCCGAGCAACTCGCATGGGACTGCCTTTCCTGAGGCCACCAGAGCGGGTTCATGAGGTCGCCATCGAAAGTCGAGAGTGCCTGCCGCAACTCGAAAAAAATTCAGGAGGTTCTCCCCTCGAGGCGAGATGAGGCCCATTTCCACTGAGGCGTCTCGAGGCTTCGGGAGGTTCTCCCCTCCGAGGCGAGATGAGGCCCATTTCCACTGAGGCGTCTCGAGGCTAATCAGACCTAACCTCTGGAACTCCAATGGGTCCTTCACACCCTTGGTGCAACTCCAAGAAGTTCCGACATACCCGTCTCCACTGGAGAGGAATCACGAGAGTCCCGCCCACATCCAGAGGAGCCCCGTTTCCGCCTCCTAGCGCGAGAGGAGGGATCCTTTCCCTGCGTGCTCGAGAAAGAATTCCCGGCGTTCCCTCGCATCTCAAAGGAAGGCGCTCTTCACAGGAAAGGCGAGATGTACTCCAGGGTCGTGCCACCATTCCCAGAGTCCACCAGATGTATCAGTCTATTCCAGAGAAACGTGTTTTCCCTGCACAGCCTCGAAGTTCAAGCCGAGGATCGACTCACACCACGGTGGCACGTGGGACAGCTCTGTGAGATAGCCTCGTGGAAAGCCTAGTGGGAAAGCCTCGTGGGAAAGAAAGAGAGGAAAGCCACAGATCCCTTGATCCAAGCGAAGGGTAGCGTGACACTGCTACTACAGCTCGGGAGGAAAGCGCACGTGCATGCCCCCACTCGAGACGAGTACTGACTCCCCTGGGGAGACTCCAGAAGTACCCCAAGATCCATGTCAACACTGGAGAGGAATCCTCAGGTCCCGGCCCCACCTCCACACAAGATCTTAGGCCCCGGCATCGACAGGAGAGGAATCCTGAGAGGCCCCGCAACTCGCATGGGGACTGGCCTTTCCTGAGGCCACCAGAGCGGGTCCCTGAGGTCCCCATCGTAAGTCGAGACCACCTGCCGCAACTCGAAAAAATCCAGGACGTTCTCCCCTCCAGCGAGATGAGGCCCATTTCCGCTGAGGCGTTCCCAGGCAAATCACACCTAACCTCTGAACTTCCAAAGGGTCCTTCACACCCTTGTTGCAACTCAAGAAGTTCCCTGACATTCCCGTCTCCACTCGAGAGGAAGCACGAGAGTCCCGCCCACATTCAGAGGAGCCCCGTTTCCGCCTCCTAGCTCGAGAGGAGGCATCCTTTCCCTGCGTGGTCGGGAAAGAATTCCCGGCGTTTCCGTCGCATCTCAAGAGGAGGCGCTCTCCACAGGAAAGGCGAGAGGAACTCCAGGGTCGTGCCACCATTCCCAGAGTCCCCCAGATATTTCAGTCCATTCCAGGAAAAACTGTTTTCCCTGAGGTGCCTCGAATTTCAAGCCGAGGATCGACTCGCACCAAGGTGGCACGTGGGACAGCCCTGTGGGAAAGCCTCGTGGGAAAGCCTCGTGGGAAAGCCTCGAGGGAAAGCCACAGATGCCTTGATCCACGCGAAGGGAAGAGTGACACTGCTGCTACAGCTCGGGAGGAAAGCGCACGTGCATGCCTCCCCTCGAGACGAGCACTGACCCCCCTGGCGAGACTCCAGAAGTACCCCAAGATACATGTCTGGCCTGGAGAGGTATCCTCAGGTTCCGGCACCGACTCCACAAAGGACTTAGGCCCCGGCATCTACGGGAGTGGAATCCCGAGAGTTCCCCGAGCAACTCGCATGGGGACTGGCCTTTCCTGAGGCCATCAGAGCGGGTCCTGAGGTCCCCGTCGTAAGTCGAGAGCACCTGCCGCAACTCGAGAAAATCCAGGAGGTTTTCCCCTCCAGGCGAGATGAGGCCCATTTCCGCTGAGGCATCAGGAGTCTAATCACACCTAAATTCAGGAACTTCAAAGGGTCCTTCACACCCTTGCTGCAACTCAAGAAGTTCCCCGACATACGCGTCTCCATTTGAGAGGAAGCACGAGAGTCCCGCTCACATCCAGAGGAGACCCGTTTCCGCCTCTTAGCTCGAGAGGAGGGATCCTTTCCCTGCGTGTTCGGGAAAGAATTCCCGGCGTTCCGGTCGCATCTCAAGAGGAGGCGCTCTCGACAGGAAAGACGAGGGGAACTCCAGGGTCGTGACACCATTACCTGAGTCCCCCCAGATGTCTCAGTCCATTCCAGGGAAACCTGTTTTCCCTGCACTGCCTCGACTTTCAAGCCGAGCATCGACTCACACCACGTTGGCACGTGGACAGCCCTGTGGGAAAGCCTCTTGGGAAAGCCTCGTGGGAAAGCCTCCAGGGAAAGCCACAGGTCCCTTGATCCACGAGAAGGGAAGCGTGACACTGCTGGCACAGCTCGGGAGTAAAGCACACGTGCATGCCCCACTCGAGACGACGACTGACTCCCCTGGGGAGACTCCAGAAGTACGCCAAGATCCATGTCAGCACTGGAGACGAATCCTCAGGTTTCGGCACCGATTCCACACAAGGTCTTAGGCCCCGGCATCGACGGGAGAGGAATCCCGAGAGGCCCCCGAGCAACTCGCAAGGGAACTGGCCTTTCCTGAGGCCACCAGAGCGGGCCCCTGAGGGCCCCGTCGTAAGTCGAGAGCACCTGCCGCAACTCGAGAACATCCAGGAGGTTCTCCCCTGCAGGCGAGATGAGGCCCATTTCCGCTGAGGCGTCTCGAGGCTAATCACATCTAACATCTGGAACTTCCAAAGGGTCCTTCACACCCTTGCTGCAACTCAAGAAGTTCTCCGACATAGCCGTCTCCACTCGAGAGGAAGCACGAGAGTCCCGCCCACATCCAGAGGAGCCCCGTTTCCGCCTCCTAGCTCGAGAGGAGGGATCCTTTCCCTGCGTGGTCGGGAAAGAATTCCCTGCGTTCCCGTTGCATCTCAAGAGGAGGCGCTCTCCACAGGAAAGGCGAGAGGAACTCCAGGGTCGTGCCACCATTCCCAGAGTCCCCTGAATGTCTCAGTCCATTCCAGGGAAAACTGTTTTCCCTGAACTGCATCGACTTTCAAGCCGAGGATCAACTCACACCACCGTGGCACGTGGGACTGCCCTGGGAATGCCTCGTGGGAAAGCCTCGAGGGAAAGACACAGATACCTTGATCCACGCTAAGGGAAGCGCGACAGTGCTGCTACAGCTCGGGAAGAAAGCGCACGAGCAGGACCCCACTCGAGACGAGGACTGACTGCCCTGGTGAGACTCCAAAAGTACCCCAAGATCCATGTCGGCACTGGAGAGGAATCCTCAGGTTCCGTCACTGACTCCACACAAGATCTTAGGCCCCAGCATCGACGGGAGAGGAATCCCGAGAGGCCCCCGAACAACTCGCATGGGGACTGGCCTTTCCTGAGGCCACCAGAGCGGGTCCCTGAGGTCCCAGTCGTAAGTCGAGAGCACCTGCCGCAACTCGAGAAAATCCAGGAGGTTCTCCCTCCAGGCGAGATGAGGCCCATTTCCGCTGAGGCGTCTCAAGGCTAATCACACTAAACCTCTGGAACTTATAAAGGGTCCTTCACACCCTTGCTGCAACTCAAGAAGTTCCCCGACATACTCGTCTCCACTCGAGAGGAAGCACGAGAGTCCCGCCCACATCCAGAGGAGCCCCGTTCCGCCTCCTAGCTCGAGAGGAGGGATCCTTTCCCTGGATGCTCTGGGAAAGAATTCCCGACGTTCAGGTCGCATCTCAAGGGGAGGCGCTCTCCACAGGAAAGGCGAGAGGAACTCCAGGGTCGTGCCACCGTTCCCTGAGTACCCCAGATGTCTCAGTCCATTCCAGGGAAACCTGTATTCCCTGCACTGCCTTGACTTTCAAGCCGAGGATCGACTCACACCACAGTGGCACGTGGGACAGCCCTGTGGGAAAGCCTCGTGGGAAAGCCTCGAGGGAAAGCCACAGATCCCTTGATCCACGCGAGGGGCGGGACACTGCTGCTACAGCTCGGAGGAAAGCGCACGTGCATGGCCCCACTCGAGACGAAGACTGACAACCCTGGGGAGACTCGAGAAGTACCCCAAGATCCATGTCAGCACTGGAGAGGAATCCTCAGCTTCCGGCACCGACTCCACACAAGGTCTTAGGCCCTGGCATCTACGGGAGAGGAATCCCGTGAGGCCCCAGAGAAATTCGCATGGGGACTGGCCTTTCCTGAAGCCACCAGAGTGGGTCCCTGAGGTCCCCGTCGTAAGTCGAGTGCACCTGCCGCAATTCGAGTAAATCCAGGAGGTTCTCCCCTGCAGGCAGATGAGGCCCATTTCCGCTGAGGTATCTCGAGGCTAATCACACCTTACCTCTGGAACTTCCAAAGGGTCCTTCACACCCTTGCTGCAACAAAGAAGTTCCCCGACATACCCGTCTCCACTCGAGAGGAAGCACGAGAATCCCGCCCACAACCCAGAGGAGCCCCGTTTCCGCCTCCTTGCTCTAGAGGAGGGATCCATTCCCTGCGTGTTCGGGATAGAATACCCGGTGTTCCCGTCACATCTCAAGAGGAGGCGCTCTCCTCAGGAAAGGCGAGAGGAACTCCAGGGTCGTGCCACCATTCCCAGAGTTCCCCAGATGTCTCAGTCCATTTCACGGAAACCTGTTTTCCCTGCACTGCGTCGATTTTCAAGCCGAGGATCAACTCACACCACGGTGGCACGTGGGACTGGCCCTGTGGGAAAGCCTGGGAAAGCCTCGTGGGAAAGCCTCGAGGGAAGACACAGATCCCTTGATCCACGCTAAGGGAAGGCGACACTGCTGCTACAGCTCGGGAGGAAAGCGCACCTGCAGCCCCCCACACGAGAGAGGACTGACTCCCCTGGTGAGACTCCAAAAGTACCCCAAGATCCATGTCGGCACTGGAGAGGAATCCTCAGGTTCCGTCACTGACTCCACACAAGATCTTAGGCCCAGCATCGACGGGAGAGGAATCCCGAGAGGCCCCGAACAACTCGCATGGAGACTGGCCTTTCCTGAGGCCACCAGAAGGGTCCCTGAGGTCCCAGTCGTAAGTCGAGAGCACCTGCCGCAACTCGAGAAATCCAGGTGGTTCTCCTACAGGCGAGATGAGGCCCATTTCCGCTGAGGCGTCTCGAGGCTAATCACACCTAAACCTCTGGAACTTCCAAAGGGTCCTTCACACCCTTGCTGCAACTCAAGAAGTTCCCCGACATACCCGTCTCCACTCGAAGAGGAAGCTCGAGAGTCCCGCCCAAATCCAGGGGAGCCCCATTTCTGCCTCATAGCTTCCAGGAGGAATCCTTTCCCCCTGGTCCGGAAAGAATTCCCGCATTCCAACGCATTCAAGAGGAGGTGCTCTGCACAGGAAA
>NW_017205229.1:0-5363 GCF_001704415.2 Capra hircus
GAAGGCCCCGGCACCTCCGCATGGGGTCTGGCCTTTCCTGAGGCCACCAGAGCGGGTCCCTGAGGTCCCCGTCGAAAGTCGAGAGCACCTGCCAACTCGAAAAAATCCAGGAGGTTCTCCCCTCCAGGCGACATGAGGCCCATTTCCTGAGGCGTCTCGAGGCTAATCACATCTAACATCTGGAACATCCAAAGGGTCTTTCAAACCCTTGCTGTAACTCAAGAAGTTCCCCGACATACCGTCTCCACTCGAGAGGAAGCACGAGAGTTCTGCCCACATCCAGAGGAGCCCCGTTTCCGCCTCCTAGCTCGAGAGGAGGGATCCATTCCCTGCGTGGTCGGGAAAGAATTCCCGGCGTTCCGTCGCAACTCAAGAGGAGGCCCTCTCCACAGGAAAGGCGAGAGGAACTCCAGGATCGTGACCATTTCCAGAGTCCCCAGATGTCTCAGTCCATTCCAGGGAAACCTGTTTTCCCTGCACTGCCTCGACTTTCAAGCCGAGGATCGACTCACACCACGGTGGCACGTGGGACAGCCCTGTTGGAAAGCCTCGTGGGAAAGAATGCCTCCTGGGAAAGCCTCGATGGAAAGCCACAGATCCCTTGATCCACGCGAATGGAAGCGCCACACTGCTGCCACAACTCGGGAGGAAAGCGCACGTGCATGCCCCCACTCGAGATGAGGACTGACTGCCCGGGGAGACTCCAGAAGTACCCCAAGATCCATGTCAGCACTGGAGAGGAATCCTCAGGTTCCAGCACCGAATCCACACAAGGTCTTAGGCGCCGGCATCGAAGGGAGAGGAATCCCGAGAGGCCCAAGCAACTCGCATGGGGTCTGGCCTTTCCTGAGGCCACCAGAACGGGTCCCTGAGGTCCCCGTTGTAAGTTGAGAGCACCTGCCGCAACTCGAAAAAAATCCTGGAGGTTATCCCCTCCAGGCGAGATCAGGCCTATTTCTGCTGAGGCGTCTCGAGGCTAATCACATCTAACATCTGGAACTTCCAAAGGGTCCTTCACACCCTTGCTGCAATTCAAGAAATTCCCCGAAATACCCGTCTCCACTCGAGAGGAAGCACGAGAGTCCCGCCCACATCCAGAGAATCCCCGTTTCCCCCTCCTAGCTCGAGCGGAGGGATCCTTTCCCTGCGTGTTCGGGAAAGAATTCCCGGCGTTCCCATCGCATCTCAAGAGGAGGCGCTCTCCACAGGAAAGGCGAGAGGAAATCCAGGGTCGTTCCACCATTCCCAGAGTCTCCCAGATGTCTCAGTCCATTCCAGGGAAACCTGTTTTCCCTGCATTGCCTCGACTTTCAAGCCCATGATCGACTCACACCACGTGGCACGTGGGACAGCCCTGCGGGAAGCCTGTGGAAAGCCTCGTGGGAAAGCCACAGATCACTTGATCCACGCGTAGGGAAGCGTGACCACGCTGCTACACCTCGGGAGAAAAGCGCACGTGCATTCCCCCTCTCGAGACGAGGACTGACTCCCCTGGGGAGACTCCAGAAGTACCCAAATCCATGTCAGCACTGGAGAGGTATCCTCAGGTTCGGCCCGAATCCACACAAGATCTTAGGCCACGGCATCGACTGGAGAGGAATCCTGAGAGGCCCCGAGCAACTCTCATGGGGACTGGCCTTCCCTGAGGCCACCAGAGCGGATCCCTGAGGTCCCCGTCGTAAGTCGAGAGCACCTGCCGCAACTCGAGAAAATCCAGGAGGTTCTCCCCTTCAGGCGAGATGAGGCCCATTTTTGCTGAGGTGTCTCCAGGCAAATCACACCTAACCTCTGGAAATTCCAAAGGGTCCTTCACACCCTTGCTGGAACTCAAGAAGTTCCCCGACATACCCGTCTCCACTCGAGAGGAAGCACGAGAGTTCCGCCCACATAAAGAGGAGCTCCGTTTCCACCACCTAGCTCGAGAGGATGGATCCATTCCCTGCGTGGTTGGGAAAGAATTCCCGGAGTTCCCGTCCCATCTCAAGAGGAGGAGATCTCCAGGAAAGGCGAGAGGAACTCCAGGGTCTTGCCACCATTCCCAGAGTCCCCCAGATGTCTCAGTCCATTCCAGGGAAACCTGTTTTCCCTGCACTGCTTCGTCTTTCAAGCCGAGGATCGACTCACACCATGGTGGCACGTGGGACAGCCCTGTGGGAAAGCCTCGTGGGAAAGCCTCGTGAGGAAGCCTCGAGGGAAAGCCACAGATCCCTTGATCCACGCGAAGGGAAACGGACACTGCTGCTACAGCTCGGGAGGAAAGCACACGTGCATTCCCCCACTCGAGAGGAGGACTGACTCCCCTGGGGAGTATCCAGAAGTACCCCAAGATTCATGTCAGCACTGGACAGGAATCCACAGGTTCCGGCACTGGCTCCACACAAGGTCTTAGGCCCCAGCTTCGACGGGAGAGGAATCCCGAGGGGACCCCGAGCAACTCTCTTGGGGACTGGCCTTTCCTGAGGACACCAGAGTGGGTCCCTGAGGTCCCCGTCGTACTTCGAGAGCACCTGCCGCACCTCGAGAAAATCCAGGAGGTTCTCCCCTCCAGGCGACATGAGGCCCATTTCCGCTGAGACGTCTCCAGGCTAATGATACCTAACCTCTGGAACTACCAAAGGGTCCTTCACACCCTTGCTGCAACTCAAGAAGTTCCAGGACATACCCGTCTCCACTCGAGAGGAAGCACGAGCGTCCCGCCAACATCTAGAGGAGTCCCGTTTCCGCCTCCTAGCTCGAGAGGAGGGATCCTTTCCCTGCGTGGTCGGGGAAGATTTCCTGGCGTTTCCGTCGCATCTCAAGAGGAGGCGCTCTCTACAGGAAAGGCGAGCGGAAATCCAGGGTCGTGCCACATTCCCAGAGTCCCCCAGATGTCTCAGTCCATTCCAGGGAAAACTGTTTTCCCTGCACTGCGTCGACTTTCAAGACGAGGATCGACTCACACCACGGTGGCACGTGGGACAGCCCTGTGGGAAAGCCTCGTGGGAAAGCCTCGTGAGAAAGCCTCGAGGGAAAGCCACAGATCCCTTGATCCACGCGAAGGGAAGCGCGACACTGCTGCTACAGCTCGGAAGGAAAGCGCACGTGCATGCCCCCACTCGAGACGAGGACGGACTCCCCTGGGGAGACTCCAGAAGTACCCCAAGATCCATGTCACCACTGGTGAGGAATCCTCAGGTTCCGGGACTGACTCCACACAAGGTCTTAGGCCCCAGCATCGAAGGGAGAGGAATCCCGAGAGGCCCCCGAGCAACTCGCATGGGGACTGGCCTTTCCTGAGGCCACCAGAGCGGGTCCCTGAGGTCCCCGTAGTAAGTTGAGAGCACCTGCTGCAACTCGAGAAAATCCAGGAGGTTCTCCCCTCCAGGCGAGATGAGGCCCATTTCCGCTGAGGGGTCTCGAGGCTAATCACACCTAACCTCTGGAACTCCCAACGGGTCCTTCACACCCTTGTGCAACTCAAGAAGTTCCCCAACATACCCGTCTCCACTCGAGAGGAAGCACGCGAGTCCCGCCCACATCCAGAGGAGCCCCGTTTCAGCCTTCTAGCTCGAGAGGAGGGATCCATTCCCTGCGTGGTCGGGAAAAATTCCCGGCGTTCCCGTCGCATCTCAAGAGGAGGCGCTCTCCACAGGAAAGGCGAGAGGAACTCCAGGGTCGTGTCACCATTCCCAGAGTCCCCCAGATGTCTCAGTCCATTCTAGGGAAACCAGTTTTCCCTGCACTGCCTCGACTTTCAAGACGAGGATCGACTCACACCACGGTGGCACGTGGGACAGCCCTTTGGGAAAGCCTCGTGGGAAACCCCTCGTGTAAAAGCCTCAAGCGAAAGCCACAGATCCCTTGATCCAGGCGGTGGGAAGCGTGGCACTGCTGCTACAGCACGTGAGTAAAGCGCACATGCATGCCCCCACTCGAGACGAGGACTGACTCCCTGGGGAGACTCCAGAAGTACCCAATATCCATGTCAGCACTGGAGAGGAATCCTCAGGTTCCGGCACCCACTCCACACAAGATCTTAGGCCCCGGCATCGACGGGAGAGCAATCCCGAGAGGCCCCCAAGCAACTTATGGGGACTGGCCTTTCCTGAGGCCACCAGAGCGGGTCCCTGAGGTCCCCGTCGTAAGTCGAGAGCACCTGCCGCAACTCGAGAAAATCCAGAAGGTTCTCCCCTCCAGGCGACATGAGGCCCATTTCCGCTGAGGCGTCTCGAGCCTAATGACACCTAAACTCTGGAACTTCGAAAGGGTCCTTCACACCCTTGCTGCAACTCAAGAAGTTCCCCGACATACCCGTCTCCACTCGAGAGGAAGCACGAGAGTCCCGCCACATCCAGAGGAGCCCCTTTTCCGCCTCTAGCTCGAGAGGAGGGATCCTTTCCGGGCGTGGTCGGAAAGAATTCCCGGCGTTTCCGTCGCATCTCAAGAGGAGGCGCTCTCCACAGAAAAGGCGAGAGGAACTCCAGGGTCGTGCCACCATTCCCAGAATCCCCCAGATGTCTCAGTCCATTCCAGGGAAACCTGTTTTCCCTGCACTGCCTCCACTTTCAAGCCGAGGATCGACTCACACCACGGTGGCACGTGGGACAGCCCTGTGAAAAGCTTCGTTGGAAAGCCGTGGGAAAGCCTCATGGGAAAGCCCCGAGGGAAAGACAGATCCCTTGATCCAAGCGAAGGGAAGCGTGACACTGCTACTAGAGCTCGAGGAAAGCGCAGCTGCAGGCCCCCACTCGAGACGAGGACTGACTCCCCTGGGGAGACTCAGAAGTACCCCAAATCCATGTCAGCACTGGAGAGGAATCTCAGGTTCCGGCACCGACGCCACACAAGGTCTTAAGCCAGCGTGACACTGCTGCTACAGCTCGAGAGGAAAGCTCACGTGCAGGCCCCCACTCGAGAAGGACTGACTCCCTGGGGAGACTCAGAAGTACCCCAAGATCCATGTCAGCACTGGAGAGGAATGCTCAGGTTCCGGCACGACTCCACACAAGGTCTTAGGCCCGACTTCGACGGGAGAGAATCCGAGAGGCCCCCGAGCAAGTCGCATGGGGACTGGCCTTTCCAGAGGCACCAGAGCGGGTCCTGAGGTCCCCGTCGTAAGTCGAGAGCACCTGCCGCAACTCGAGAAAATCCAGGAGGTTTCTCCCCTCCAGGCGAGATGAGCCCATTTCCGCTGAGGCGTCTCGAAGATATCACACCTAACCTCTGGAACTTCCAAAGGTCCTTCAGACCCTTTTTGCAACTCGAAGTTCCCCGACATACCCGTCTGCACTCGAGAGGAAGCACGAGAGTCCGCGCCACATCCAAGGAGCCCCGTTTCCGCCTCCTAGCTCGACGGACGGGATCCTTTCCCTGCGTGTCGGGAA
>NW_017205230.1:0-5362 GCF_001704415.2 Capra hircus
TTGTGTGTCTGTTTAGCAGGACAGGACATTTTGGCAAAACATGTTCTATTTGGCCTCAAAGAAACATTTTGCATTTTTGTAAAGTCCTTTTTATTACGAATATTTTTTTTTCTGTTTTTTCTTCCTTTTTCTTTTTTTTTTTGTTGGGTGAGGCCCCTCCTGAGGGGATTTTATGCAAGGAGCAAGCTCTGTTTTAAAAGCTCTTTTGCTCAAAATATTGTCACTATCGTTTTCAAACTTAAGCAATGTTCTGGGAGGCTTTGGATATAAAGTGGGGAGTTCTTAAGGCCCTGGGGAGGCGCAAGCAGAGGTTGCAGTGGTCGCCTTAAATAAGATAACTTTTTTAAAGGTTTGGTTTGTGTAGAGGGGGAGGGGGCTCTCCAGGGCGCTCGGCCGCTGCGTCCCTGTAAGCACCCTCCTTCCTCGGGAGGAAGAGGAGTCTCTCTCCTTTTGTTTGCCAATGGCAGAAAATACGATCTGCATAGAAGGTGGAGACCCACTACCATTTACCGCTATAGCCTCTCCATAGGCTATCTAACAGCCTCATGACAGGGGTCCAGAACATTTGTAATCATATTTTACAGAGCAAAAAGCATTTACAGGCCCATGCAAAGTATAGTAAGTTTTTAGCTGTTTTCCTACTCTCTCCCAGGTGTCTAAGTTAACAGTGCCTTCTTCTGGAAACCAGGGACACTGTTCTTGTACAAAGGAAAAAAAATGAATGAATATTGGAATTTTTTAACTTTAATTCCTCGTTTAGTTAGTAACTGCAAGATTACTCCTATAAAAAGCTGTCTTTCTTTTGATTCACTGTTACCCATGTCAGAAAATTAAGTCTTATAGAAAAGTCTACCTCAACAAAAGGTTTTACCTCTGGCGAGGGGGGTTTTGTTTTTAACCCTAGGATAGCAGGTTTCTTTTCAACCTCTAGAGCACCAGGTTTCTCTTAAACCCTTGAACACTTCCCACTCTTCCTCACCCTGTCTATCCTACAGGGGGGTCCGCGCACCCTGAGTGGGGTCCTAGCCGTCCGAACACTCAACACTGGGGAGTACCCGAAAGTACTCCGGGGGGAGTGATTAAGTCACTCCGGGGGAGCAACAGAGAGTGCTCCGGGGGGAGCAACGGAGAGGGCTCCGGGGGGAGGCAGCAGAGAGTGCTCCGGGGGGAGCTTTTGCTCCGAGGAACCTACCTTCGAATAGCCTGTTCCGGGCGCCACTTGCCGGGGTCCTGGCCGGTGGATCCAGGGAATTCGAAGGGTGGACGGCGTTGGCGTGGAAAGACTTGTTTGTTTATTAATGTAAGATTAGATTAAGAAACTATAGTGTAATAAGAAGATTAAGTGGAGGAAGAGGCTGAATAGCTTGGTTTACGCGGAAGGCCAATAAAATTCCAGACAAGGAATCTGCACCATCTACGTTGGGCCACCGGCGCCCGCTTGAATATCTAAGGGTGCCTCGCCTTAAGCTCCCTTTCGTGCGGGTCTTAACAGCCGGGGCAAGTAAGTAGACCTGGCGAGCCCTCCGCCCCAGATGGAGATTCAGCCTGAAGTTAAAGTAAAGAGCAGAGAGAGGGAAGGGGAGAGAAGAGGAGAGAGAGAGACATGGGGAGCCAGAGTCCCAAGAAACCAGGCCGAGAGACTAGTTCGAGAAACTGGTCGATCCTTTATTGTTCAGAAGGCCTTTTATACTTTTGATAAAACATGGAGATCAACGGGTAACACAGAATTATGTAGCGTTCGCAGCCCAGACTCTTTCTATACATCATTTTGTATACAAAAGGTCTCAGGTGATTTACATTATCTTCTGGCCAAGAAGCTTGTTAACACTTTTTAGCTCTCTTCCTTAATGAATGTTGATTTTGTTTCCCCGAAGTGTTTTTCTTTAATTTGCATCTCCTTAAAGCATTAAAGTTACATCTCTATAGAACAAAGGTGCAGTGGGATATAACAAAGAAGGTACTTAACTCAAAAGATCTAATGTTGCTAATACCAGGTCTACTACTTGTTTTTCTATATACCAACTATATCTAAAAATAAAGGATATGAAAATTTGGCAGCAAGCATTGACTCAACAATGAAACTTTTAATCAGTCCTATTCTAAAGATTTTGACTCTTCGGAAGCCCCTACATTCCTAGGATGTTTTTAAGCTTCCTGTGCCTCCTGCAGTCAGGAGGCCTCAAACAATCACACTCGCAGAGTCCTGCAGGCAGGTTAGAAAGCCATCGGAGGGGTTTTTAGATTGAAACACTCTTTCAAATGCAGAAGACTGAAACCCTGAATTGACTTTTTCCAGAAAATGTCAGAAGAGTGGAAAAGCAGAGCACAAAAGCCGGCAGATTTTTGTTGTGGTACATGCTTAGGAATTTCCAGAGGGGTCCCTGAAGTCTGAGCACGCCTTGCGAATGTCAGCTTCCTCCTCATGACCTTGTCACGGGCGGGATTCCTCACACTGGCTCCCAGCAGCTTTCCCACAGGGCTGTCCCACGTGCCACCGTGGTGTGAGTTGATCCTCGCTTGAAAGTCGAGGCAGTGCAGGGAAAACAGGTTTCCCTGGAATGGACTGAGACATCTGGGGGACTCTGGGAATGGGGGAACGACCCTGGAGTTCCTCTCGCCTTTCCTGTGGAGAGTGCCTCCTCTTGAGATTCAACGGGAACGCTGGAATTTCTTTCCCGACCACGCAGGGAAAGGATCCCTCCTCTCGAGCTAGGAGGCGGAAACGGGGCTCCTCTGGATGTGGGCGGAACTCTCGTGCTTCCTCTCGAGTGGAGACGGGTATGTCGGGAAACTTCTTGAGTTGCAGCAAGGGTGTGAAGGACCCGTTGGAAGTTCCAGAGGTTAGGTGTGATTAGCCTCGAGACGCCTCAGCGCAAATGGACTCATCTTGCCTGGAGGGGAGAACCTCCTGGATTTTTCTCGAGTTGCGGCAGGTGCTCTCGACTTACGACGGGGAACACAGGGACCCTCTGGTGGCCTCAGGAAAGGCCAGTCCCCATGCGAGTTGCACGGGGCCCTCTAGGGATTCCTCTCCCGTCGATGCCGGGGCCTAAGACCTTGTGTGGAGTCGGTGCCGGAACCTGAGGATTCCTCTCCAGTGCTGACATGGATCTTGGGGTACTTCTGGAGTCTCCCCAGGGGAGTCAGTCCTCCTCTAAGTGGTGGCATGCACGTGCGCTTTCCTCCCGAGCTGTAGCAGCAGTGTCACGCTTCCCTTCGCGTGGATCAAGGGATCTGTGGCTTTCCCTCCAGGCTTTCCAGGAGGCTTTTCCACGATGCTTTCCCACAGGGCTGTCCCACGTGCCACCGTGGTGTGAGTCGATCCTCGGCTTGAAAGTCGAGGCAGTGCAGGGAAAACAGGTTTCCCTGGAATGGACTGAGAAATCTGGGGGACTCTGGGAATGGGGGAACGACCCTGGAGTCCTCTCGCCTTTCCTGTGGAGAGTGCCTCTCTTGAGATGCAACGGGAACACCGAAATTCTTTCCCGAACACGCAGGGAAAGGATCCTCCTCTCGAGCTAGGAAGCTGAAACGGGGCTCCTCTGGATGTGGGCGGGACTCTCGTGCTTCCTCTCGACTGGAGACGGGTATGTCGGGGAACTTCTTGAGTTGGCAGCAAGGGTGTGAAGTACCTATGGAAGTTCCAGAGGTTAGGTGTGATTAGCCTCCAGACGCCTCAGCGGAAATGGGCCTCATCTCGCCTGGAGGGGAGAACCTCTTGGATTTTCTCGAGTTGTGGCAGGTGCTCTCGACTTACGACGGGGACCTCAGGACCCGCTCTGGTGGCATATCGAAAGGACGGTCCCCATGCGAGTTACTCGGGGCCTCTAGGGATTCCTCTCCCGTCGATGCCGGAGCATAAAACCTTGTGTGGAGTAGGTGGCGGAACCGGAGGATTCCTCTCCAATGCTGACATGGATCTTGGGGTACTTCTGGAGTCTCCCAGGGGAGACAGTCCTCGTCTCGAATGGGGCATGAACGTGCGCTTTCCTCCGAGCTTTAGCAACAGTGTCGCGCTTCCCTTCGCGAGTATCAAGTGATCTGTGGCTTTCCCACGAGGCTTTCCCACGGGCTGTCCCACGTGCGACCGTGGTGTGAGTCGATCCTCGCTTGAAAGTCGAGCAGTGCAGGGAAAGCAGGTTTCCCTGGAATGGACTGAGACATCTGGGGGCTCTGGGAATGGTGAAACGACCCTGGAGTTCCTCTCGCCTTTCCTGTGGAGAGCGCCTCCTCTTGAGATGCTACGGGAACGCGGGAATTCTTCCCGACCACGCAGGGAAAGTATCCCCTCTCTCTCTAGCTAGGAGGCGGAAACGGGTCTCCTCTGGATGTGGGCGGGACTCTCGTGCTTCCTGTCGAGTGAGACGAATATGTTGGGGAACTACTTGAGTTGCAGCAAGGGTGTGAATGACCCTTTGGAAGTTCCAGAGTTTAGGTGTGATTAGCCTCGAGACCCCTCAGCGGAAATGGGCCTCATCTCGCCAGGAGAGGAGAACCTCCTGGATTTTCTCGAGTTGCAGCAGATGCTCTCTCGACTTACGACGGTGAATCAGGGACCCCTCTTGTGGCCTCACGAAAGGGAAGTCCCCATGCGAGTTTGCTCATGGGTCTCTCGGATTCCTCTCCCGTCGGTGCCGGGGCCTAAGAACTTGTGTGGAGTCGGTGCCGGAACCTGAGGTTTCCTCTCCAGTGCTGACATGGATTTTGGAGTACTTCTGGAGTCTCCCCAGGGGAGTCAGTCCTTGTCTCGAGTGGGAGCAATGCACGTGCGCTTTCCTCCCGAGCTGCAGCAGCAGTGTCATGGTTCCCTTCGCGTGGATCAAGGGATCTGTGGCTTTCCCTCGAGGCTTTCCCAAAGGGCTGTCCCACGTGCCACCGTGGTGTGAGTCGATCCTCGTCCTGAAAGTCGAGGCAGTGTAGGGAAAAAGTTTGCCTGGAATGGACTGAGACATCTGGGGGACTCTGGAATGGTTGCACGACCCTGGAGTTCCGCTCGCCTTTCCCTGTGGAGAGCGCCTCTCTTGAGATGCGATGGGAACGCCGGGAATTCTTTCCCGACCATGCAGGGAAAGGATCCCTCCTCTCGAGCTAGGAGGCGGAAACGGGGTTTCCTCTAGATGTGGGCGGGACTCTCGTGCTTCTCTCGACTGGAGACGGGTATGTCAGCGAACTTCTTGAGTTGCAGCAAGGGTGTGAAGGACCTTTTGGAAGTTCCAGAGGTTTGGTGTGATTAGCCTCGAGACGCCTGCAGCGGAAAATGGGCCTCATCTCGCCTGGAAGGGAGAACCTGCCTGGATTTTCTCGAGTTGCGGCAGGTGCTCTGACTAACGACGGGGACATCAGGAGGAACCCGCGTCTGGTG
>NW_017205231.1:0-5361 GCF_001704415.2 Capra hircus
ACATCCACAGTAGCCCCATTTCCGCCTCCTAGCTGGAGAGGAGGATCCTTTCCCTGCGTGTTCGGTCAAGAATTCACAGCGTTTCCGTCCCATCTCAAGAGGAGGCGCTCTCCACAGGATAGGCGAGAGGAAACTCCAGGGTCGTGTCACCATTCCCAGAGTCCCCAGAAATCTCAGTCCATTCCAGGGAAACCTGTTTTCCCTGCACTGCCTCGAGTTTCAAGTCGAGGATCGACTCACACCACGGTGGCCGTGGGACAGCCCTGTGGGAAAGCCTCGTGGGGAAAGCCTCCTGAAAGCCTCGTGGGAAAGCCTCTAGGGAAAGCCACAGATCCTTGATCCACGCGAATGGAAGCGCCACCTGCTGCTACAGCTCGGGGAGGAAAGCGCACGTTCATGCCCCCACTCGAGACGAGGACTGACTCCACTGGGAGACTCCAGAAGTACCCCAAGATCCATGTCAGCACTGGAGAGTAATCAGTTTTCCGGCACCCTCTCCACACAAAATCTTAGGGCCCGGCATCGACGGGAGAGGAATCCCGAGAGGCCCCGAGCAACTCGCATGGGGACTGGCCTTTCCTGAGGCCACAGAGCGCGTCCCTGAGGTCCCCGTCTTAAGTCGAGAGCACCTGCCGCAACACGAGAAAATCCAGGAGGTTTCCCCTCCAGGCGAGATGAGGCCCATTTCCGCTGAGGCGGCTCGAGGCTAGTCACACCTAAACTTTGGAACTTCCAAAGGGTCCTTCACACCTTGCTGCAACTCAAGAAGTTCCCCGACATTCCCGTCTCCACTCGAGAGAGGACGAGAGTCCGCCCTCATTCAGAGGATTGCCTCGAGCTCGAGAGGAGGGATCCTTTCCTGCGTGGTTGGGAAAGAATTCCCGGCGTTCCCGTCGCATCGAGGAGGCGCTCTCCACAGGAAAGGCGAGAGAAAATCCAGGGTCGTGCCACATTCCCAGAGTCCCAGGATGTCTCAGTCCATTCCAGGGAAAACTGCATTCCCTGCACTGCCTCGACTTTCAAGCGATCGACTCACAACGGTGGCACGTGGGACAGCCCTGTGGAAAGCCTCTTTGGAAAGCCTCGAGGAAAGCCTTTGATCGGGGGAAGCGTGACACTGCTGCTACAGCTTGTGCATGTGCCCCCACTCGAGACGAGGACTGACTCCACTGTGGAGACTACAGAAGTACCCAAGATCCATGTCAGCACTGGAGAGGAATCCTCAGGTTCCGGCACCCTCTCCACACAAGATCTTAGGCCCCGCATCGACGGGAGAGGAATTCCGAGAGGCCCCCGAGCAACTCGCATGGGGACTGGCCTTTCCTGAGGCCACCAGAGCGCGTCCCTGAGGTCCCCGTCTTAAGTCGAGAGCACCTGCCGCAACACGAGAAAATCCAGGAGGTTTCCCCCTCCAGGCGAGATGAGGCCCATTTCCGCTGAGGCGGCTCGAGGCTAGTCACACCTAAACTTTGGAACTTCCAAAGGGTCTTCACACCCTTGCTGCAACACAAGAAGTTCCCTGACATACCCGTCTCCACTCGAGAGGAAGCACGAGAGTCCCGCCCACATCCAGAGGAGCCCCATTTCCGCCTCCTAGCTCGAGAGGAGGGATCCTTTCCCTGCGTGGTCGGGAAAGAATTCCCGGCGTTCCCGCCGTATCTCAGAGGAGGCGCTCTCCAGAGGAAAGGGGAGAGGAACTCCAGGGTCGTGCCACATACCCAGAGTCCCCCAGATGTCTCAGTCCATTCCAGGGAAAACTCTTTTCCCTGCACCGCTTCGACTTTCAAGTCGAGGATCGACTCACACCACGGTGGCACGTGGGACAGCCCTGTGGGAAAGCCTCGTGGGAAAGCCTCGTTGGAAAGCCTCGATGGAAAACCACAGATCCCTTGATCCACGCGAAGGGAAGCGGGACACTGCTGCTACAGCTCGGGAGGAAAGCACACGTGAATGCCCCCACTCGAGACGAGGACTGACTCCCCTGGGGAGACTCCAGAAGTACCCCAAGATCCATGTCAGCACTGGAGAGGAATCCGCAGGTTCCGGCACCGACTCCACACAAGGTCTTAGGCCCCAGCATCGACGTTAGAGGAATCCTGAGAGGCCCCGTGCAACTCCCATGGGGACTGGCCTTTCCTGAGGCTACCAGAGAGAGACCCTGTGGTCCCCGTCGGCAAGTGGAGAGCACCCGCCGCAACTCGAGAAAATCCAGGAGGTTCTCCCCTCCAGGCGAGATGAGGCCCATTTCCGCTGAGGCGTCTCGAGGCTATTCACACCTAACCTCTGGAACTTCCAAAGGGTCCTTCACACCCTTGCTGCAACTCAAGAAGTTCCCCGACATACCCGTCTCCACTCGAGAGGAAGCACGAGAGTCCCGCCCACATCCAGAGGAGCCCCGTTTCCGCATCCTAGCTCGAGAGGAGGTATCCTTTCCCTGCGTGGTCGGGAAAGAATTACCGGCGTTCCCGTCGCATCTCAAGAGGAGGCGCTTCTCCACAGGAAAGGCGAGAGAAACTCCAGGGTCGTGTCACATTCCCAGAGTCCCCCAGATGTCTCAGTCCATTCCAGGGAAACCTGTTTTCCCTGCACTGCCTCGACTTTCAAGCCGAGGATCGACTCACACCACGGTGTCACGTGGGATATCCCTAGGGAAAGCCTCGTGGGAAAGCCTCAGGGAAAGCCTCGAGGAAAAGCCACAGATCCCATGATCAACGCGAAGCGTAGCGTGACACTCCTACTACAGCTCGGGAGGAAAGCGCATGTGCATGTCCCCACTCGAGACGAGGACTGACTCCACTGGGGAGACTCCAGAAGTACCCCAAGATCCATGTCAGCCCTGGAGAGGAATGCTCAGGTTCCGACACCGACTCCACACAAGATCTTAGGCCCCGGCATAGAAGGGAGAGGAATCCCGAGAGGTCCCCGAGCAACTCGCATGGGCACTGGCCTTTCCTGAGGCCAACAGAGTGGGTCCCTGAGCTCCCCGTCGTAAGTCGAGAGCACCTGCTGCAACTCGAGAAAATTCAGGAGGTTCTCCCCTTCAGGCAAGATGAGGCCCATTTCCGCTGAGGCGTCTCGAGGATAATCACACCTAACCTCTGGAACTTCCAAGGGTTCTTCACACCCTTGCTGCAACTCAAGAAGTTCTCCGACATACCCGTCTCCATTTGAGAGGAAGCAGGAGAGTCCCGGCCACATCCAGAGGAGCCCCGTTTCCGCCTCCTAGCCTGAGATGAGGGATCCTTTCCCTCCGTGGTCGGGAAAGAATTCCCGGCGTTTCCAGCGCCTCTCAAGAGGAGGCGCTCTCCACAGGAAAGGCGAGAGGAACTCCAGGGTCGTGCCACCATTCCCGGAGTCCCCCAGATGTCTCAGTCCATTCCAGGGAAACCTGTCTTCCCTTCACTGCGTCGACTTTCAAGCCGAGAATCGACTCACACCACGGTGACACGTGGCACAGCCCTGTGGGAAAGCCACGTGGAAAAGCCTCCTGGGAAAGCCTCGTGGGAAATCCTCGAGGGAAAGCCACAGATCGCTTGATCCACGCGAATGGAAGCGCGACACTGCTGCTACAGCTCGGGAGGGAAGCGCACGTTCATGCCCCCATTCGAGACGAGGACTGGACTCCACTGTGGAGACTACAGAAGTACCCAAGATCCATGTCAGCACTGGGAGAGGAATCCTCAGGTTCCGGCACCCTCTCCACACAAGATCTTAGGCCCCGGCATAGACGGGAGAGGAATCCCGAGAGGCCCCCGGGCAACTCGCATGGGGACTGGCCTTTCCTGAGGCCACTAGAGCGGGTCCCTGAGGTCTCCGTCGTAAGTCGAGAGCACCTGCCGCAACACGAGAAAATCCAGGAGGTTCTCCCCTCCAGGCGAGATGAGGCCCACTTCCGCTGAGGGGTCTCGAGGCTAATCACACCTAACCTCTGGAACTTCCAAAGGGTCCTTCACACCCTTGCTGCAACTCAAGAAGTTCCCCGACATATCCGTCTCCACTCGAGAGGAAGCACGAGAGTCCCGCCCACATCCAGAGGAGCCCCATTTCCGGCTCCTATCTCGAGAGGAGGGATACTTTCCCTGCGTGGTCGGGAAAGAATTCCCGGCGTTCCCGTCGCATCTCAAGAGGAGGCGCTCTCCACAGGAAAGGGGAGAGGAACTCCAGGGTCCTACCACATTCACAGAGTCCCCCCAGATGTCTCAGTCCATTCCAGGGAAAACCTGTTTTCCCAGCACTGCCTCCACTTTCAATCCGAGGATCGACTCACACCACAGTGGCACGTGGGACAGCTCTGTGGGAAAGCCTCGTTGGAAAGCCTCGTGGAAAGCCCGAGGAAAGCCACAGATCCCTTGATCCACGCGAAGGGAAGCGGGACCTGCTGCTACAGCTCGGGAGGAAAGCGCACGTGCATGCCCGCCACTCGAGACGAGGACTGACTCCCCTGGGGAGACTCCAGAAGTACCCCAAGATCCATGTCAGCACTGGAGAGGAATCCTCAGGTTCCGGCACCGACTCCACACAAGGTCTTAGGCCCCGCATCGACGGGAGAGGAATCCGAGAGGCCCCCGAGCAACTCGCATGGGGACTGGCCTTTCCTGAGGCCACCAGAGCGGGTCCCTGAGGTCCCGTCGTAAGTCGAGAGCACCTGCCGCAACTCGAGAAAATCCAGGAGGTTCTCCCCTCCAGGCGAGATGAGGCCCATTTCCGCTGGGGGAATGCCCCCCCACCGTGCGTCTCCTCCGAGCCTGCTAGCACGCCAGTGCTCTCGCTTCCTATTCGCCCTGCGCATCAAGCGTATCTGCTGGAATTTCCGCTCAAGTCTTTCCCACCAGGCTTCCCTTGAGAGGGACCTGTTCCACGAGGCCTTTCCCACAGGGCTGTCCCACATGCCCATTACCGTGGTGTCGAGTCGATCCTCGCCCGCTTGAAAGCTCGAGGGCCACAGCTGCACGCGTAAAACAGGTTCCCTGCGAATGGACGCGAGACATTCTGCGCCGGCCGGCCGACCTCAGGGAATGAAAAAATTGCTGGTCCCACGACCCTGGAGCTTCCTCTTGCTTTCCCCCTGTGGAGAGCGCGCTCCTCTTGAGATGTCGACCGCGGAACGCCTGGGAATTCTTTCCCGAGACAACTCAGGCGAAGCGATCCCCTTCCTCTCGAGCTAGGAGCACGGAAACGGGGCTCACTCATGCGATGTGCGCGGCGAGCTCTCGTGCCCTTCTTCGCAGTGCCGAGAACAGGTATTGTCGTCGTGTCGAACTTCCTTGAGTTGCCCAGCAAGTCGGTGTGAATGCGACCCTTGGAACTTTCCAGAGCGCCTTAGGCTTGCTGATAGCGCCTTCGCAGACGTCTTCTAACGCC
>NW_017205232.1:0-28573 GCF_001704415.2 Capra hircus
CCTATGGACTGTGCCCTCCAGGCTCCTCTGTCCACAGGATTCTCCAGGCAAGAATACTGGAGTGGGTTGCCATTTTCCTTCTCCAATGTTGAGCATGCTTTCATGTATTTGTTAGCCATGTCTTCTTTGGAGACCTGTCTGTTTGAGTTCCTTGGCCCATTTTTTTTTATTGGGTCCTTTATTTTTCTGGAATTGAGATGCAGGAGTTGCTTGTATATTTTTGAGATTAATTCTTCATCAGTTGCTTCGTTTGCCTATTATTTTTCTCCCATTCTGAAGGCTGTCTTTTCACCTTGCTTATAGTTTCTTTCATTGTGCAAAAGCTTTTTAAGTTTAATTAGGTCCCATTTGTTTATTTTTGCTTTTATTTCCATTACGCTCGGAGGTGGGTCCTAGAGGATCCTGCTGTGATTAATGTCAAAGAGTGTTTTTGCTGATGTTTTCCTCTAGGGTTTTTATAGTTTCTGGTCTTACATTTAGATCTTTAATCCATTTTGACTTTATTTTTGTATTAAATCACCCACCAGAACACAGATGCAAGCTCCTCTAACCAGGAAACCTTGAAAAGCCAATAGTCCAACCCCACCTACAGGGAGCAGGCTCCACAATAAGGGGGAACCATGAACTTCCAGCCTACAGAAAGGGCACTCCAAACACAATAATCTAGCCAAATGAAAAGGTTAGAGAAATATTCAGCAGGTAAAGGAACATGATAAATGCCCACCAAACTAAACAAGAAGGAGGAGATAGGTAGTGTACCCGAAAAGAATTCAGAATAATGATTGTAAAGATGATCCAAAATCTTGAAAACAAAGTGGAGTTATAGATAAATAGAGACAAGAATGAGAAGTGCAAGAAATGTTTAACAAGGGCCTAGAAGAAACAAAGAAGAATCAATCAATAATGAATAGCACAATAACTGAGATCAAAACATTCTGGAGAGAACCAACAGTAGAATAACTGAGGCAAAAGGGAGGATAAGTGAGGTGGAAGATAGAATGTTGGAAGCAGAGAGGAAAAAAGAATTAAAAGAAATGAGGATAACCTTGGAGACCTCTGGGACAACGTTAAATGCCCCAACATTTGAATCATAGATGTCTCAGAAGAAGACAAAAAGAAAGGCCATGAGAAAATACTTGAGGAGATAATAGTTGGAAACTTCCCTAAAACAGTGAAGGAAATAGCCACCCAAGTCCAAGAAACCTAAAGAGTCCCAAACAGAATAAAACCCAAGGTGACGTATTAATTGCCAACACCCCAAGACACATATGAAACAAACGAGTGAAGATCAAACAGAAAGAGTAAATATTAAAAGCGAGCAAGGGAAAAGCAACAAATAACACATAAGGGGATCCCCATAAGGATCACAGTTGATCTTTCAATAGAAACTCTTCAGGCCAAAGGGAATGGCAGGACATACTTAAAGGGATGAAAGAGAAAAACCTACAACCCAGATTACTATATGCAGCAAGGATCTTATTCAGATATGAAGGAGAAATCAAAACCTTTACAAACAAGCAAAAGCTGAGAGCTTTCAGCACCACCAAACCAGCTCTTCAACAAATGCTAAAGGATCTTCTCTAGATAGGAAACACAGAAAAGGTTTATAAAATCGAACCCAAAACAACAACGTAAATGGCAATGGGATCATACTTATCAATAATTACCTTAAATGTAAATAGGTTGAATGCCCCAACCAAAAGACAAAGACTGGCTGAATGGATACAAAAACAAGACCCCTATATATGCTGTCTACAAGAGACCCACCTCAAAGCAAGGGTCACATACAGACTGAAAGCGGAGGGATGGAAAAAGATATTTCACACAAATGAAGACCAAAAGAAAGCTGGCATAGCAATACTCATACTTTGAAATAAAAACCATGAAAAGAGACAAAGACACTACATAATGATCAAAGGATCAATTCAAGAAGAAGACATAACAATTATTTACATGCACCCAACATAGGAGCACCGCAATGTGTAAGGCAAATGCTAGCAAGTATGAAAGGGGAAATTAGCAATAACACAATAATAGTTGGAGACTTTAATACCCCACTCACACCTATGGATAGATCAACTAAACAAAAAATTAGCGAGGAAACACAAACTTTAAATGATGCAATGGACCAGTTAGACCTAATTGATATCTATAGGACATTTCACCCCAAAACAATGAATGTCATTTTTCTCAAGTGCACACGGAACCTTCTCGAGGATAGATCACATCCTGGGCCATACTTCTAGCCTTTGTATGTTCGAACAAATTGAAATCATTTCAAGCATCTTTTCTGATCACAATGCAGTAAGATTAGATGCCAACCACAGAGAAAAAAAACTTAAAAATACAAACATACGGAGGCTAAACAGCATGCTACTGAATAACCAACAAATCATGGAAGAAATGAAAAAATGAAATGAAAATATACATAGAAACCAATGAAAATGAAAACACTACAACCAAAAACCTACGGGATTCAGTAAAAGCAGTGCTAAGAGGAAGGTTCTTAACAATACAAGCTTAGCTCAAGAAACAAGAGAAAAATCAAATAAATAATGTAATTTTACACCTAAAGCCATGAGAAAAAAGAAGACATGAAGAACCCCAAAATTAGTAGAAGGAAAGAAATCAACATCAGAGCAGAAATAAATAAAAAAGAAACAAAGGAGACTATAGCAAAAATGAACAAAAACTAAACCCTGGTTCTTTGAGAAGATAAATAAAATAGACAAACCATTAGTGAGACTCATCAAGAAAAAAGGGAGAAGAATCAAATCAACAAAATTAGAAATGAAAATGGAGAGATCACAATAGACAACACAGAAATACAAAGGATCTAAGCCACTACTATCATCAAACCTATGTTACTAAAATGGACAACTTGGAAGAAATTGATGAATTCTTAGAAAAGTATAACCTTCCCAAACTGAACCAGGAAGAAATAGAAAATCTTAACAGACCCATCACAAGCATGGAAATTAAAACTGTAATCAAAAATCTTCCAACAAACAAAAACCAAGGACCAGATTCCATCAGAGGCAAATTCTACCAAAAATTTAGAGAAGAGCTAACACCTATCCTACTCAAACGCTTCCAGAAAATTGCAGAGGAAGGTAAACTCCCAAGTTCATTCTATGAGGCCACCACCACCCTAATACCAAAACCAGACAAAGATGCCAAAAAGAAGAAAACTATAGACCAATCTCACTGATGAACATAGATGCAAAAGTCCTTAACAAAATTCTAGCAAACAAAATCCAACAACATATTAAAAAGATCATACATCATGACTAAGTGGCCTTTATTCCAGGTAGGCAAGAATTTTTCAATATTCACAAATCAATCAGTGTGACCCACCACATTAATAAATTGAAAGATAAAAACCATATGATTATCTCAATAGATGCGGAGAAAGCCTTTGACAAATTTCAACACACGTTTATGATAAAACTCTCCAGAAAGTAGGCATAGAAGGAATATACCTCAACATAATTATAGCTGTATATGATAAACTCACAGCAAACATTATCCTCAATGGTGAATACTTGAAAGCATTTCCCCTAAAGTCAGGCACAAGACAAGGCTGTCCACTCTCATCACTACTATTCAACATAGTTTTGGAAGTTTTACCCACAGCAATCAGAGAAGAAAAAGAAATAAAAGGAATCCAGAGTGGAAAAGAAGATGTAAAACTCTCACTGTTTGCAGATGACATGATTCTCCACATAGAAAACCCTAAAGACATCACCAGAGAATTACTAGCTCTAATCAATGAATACAGTAAATTTGCAGGATATAAAATTATCCACAGTAATCCCTTGCACTCCTATAAACTAACAATGAGAAAACAGAAAGAGAAATTAAAGAAACAATCCCATTCACCATTGTGACAAAAAGAATAAAATACATAGGAATAGATTTACCTAAAGAAGCAAAAAAATCTACATATAGAAAACTATAAAACACTGATGAAAGAAATCAAAGATAACACAAATAGATGGAGAAATATACCATGTTCATGGATTGGAGGAATCAATATAGTGAAAATGTGTATACTACCCAAAGCAATCTATAGTTTCAATGCAATCCCCATCAAGCTACCAATGGCATTTTTCACAGAACTAGAACAAATAATTTCACAATTTGTATGGAAATACAAAAAAAACTCGAATAGCCAAAGCTATCTTGAGAAAGAAAAATGGAACTGGAGAAATCAACCAGCCTGACTTCAGACTATACTATAAAGCTACAGCCATCAAGACAGTACGGTACTGGCACCAAGACAGAAATATAGATCAGTGAAACAAAATATAAAGCCCAAAGATAAATCCATGCACTTATGGACACCTTATCTTTGACAAAGGAGGCAAAAATAAAATGGAGAAAAGACAATCTCTTTAACAAGTGGTGCTGGGAAAACTGGTCAGCCACTTGTAAAAGAATGAAACTAGAACACTTTCTAACACCATACACAGAAATAAACTCAAAATGGATTAAAGATCTAAATGTAAGACCAGAAGCTATAAAACTCCTAGAGTAAAACATAGGCAGAACACCCTCTGACATAAATCCCAGCAAGATCCTCTATGACCCACCTCCCAGAGTAATGGAAATACAAGCAAAATTAAACAAATGGGACCTAATTAAACCTAAAAGCTTTTTCACAATGAAGAGAATTATAAGCAAGGTGAAAAGACAGCCTTCACAATGGGAAAAAATACCAGCAAAAGAAGCAACTAATGAAAAATTAATCTCAAAAATATATAAGCAGCTCCTGCAGCTCAATTTCAGAAAAATAAATCACCCAATCAAAAAATGGGCCAAAGAACTAAACAGACATTTCTCCAAGGAAAATATACAGATGCCTACCAATCACATGAAAAGATGCTTGATATCACTCATTATCAGAGCAATATAAATCAAAACTACAATGAGGTACCATCTCACACCAGTCAGAATGGCTGCTATCAAAATGTCTACAAATGATAAATGCTGGAGAGGGTGTGGAGGAAAGGAAACCCTCTTACACTGTTGGTGGGAATGCAAACTAGTACAGCCACTATGGAGAACAGTGTGGAGATTCCTTGAAAAACTGGAAATAGAACTGCCATATGACCTAGCAATCCCACTGCTTGCATACACACCAAGGAAACCAGAATTGAAAGAGACACATGTATCCTAGTGTTCATCACAGCACTGTTTACCATAGCTAGGACATGGAAGCAGCCTAGGTGTCCATCGGCAGACAAATGGATAAGAAAGCTGTGCTACATATACACAATGGAGTATTACTCAGCTATTAAAAAGAATGCATTTGAATCCATTCTAATGAGTTGGATGAAACTGGAGCCTATTATACAGAGTGAAGTAAGCAAGAAAGAAAAACATCAACACAGTATACTAATGCATATATATGGAATTTAGAAAGATGGTAATGATGATCCTATATATGAGACAGCAAAAGAGACACAGATATAAAGAACTAACTTTTAGTCTCTGTGGGAGAAGGCAAGGGTGTGATGGTTTGAGAGAATAGCATTGAAACATGTATATTACCATATATGAAAGAGATGACCTGTCCAAGTTCAATGCATGAAACAGGGCATTCAAAGCCATTACACCGGGACAACCCAGAGGGATGGGATGGGGAGGGAGGAGGAAAGGGTTTAGGACGGGGGTCACACATATACCTGTGGCTGATTCACGTCAATGTATGGGAAAAGTCACCACAATATTGTAAAGTAATTAGCCTCCAATTAAAATAAAGAAATAAGGAAAAATAAAGAAAAGGGTACACTGACCAGAAAAAAATTAGCCTATTCGGCACATTTCACTAATATAGTCTCATTTTTCACTTTTGTTGTAATGTCTTTCATAAAACGTATTTATTTAATATTTTGAATATTTCTATATATCTTATTTTTTTGTTTGATTTTTAATATAAATATATTTATTTTAGTTGGAGGCTAATATTTTTGCATAACTATGAAAATTAGTGGAATTTAATATGTTAAGATTGATTATGCTGCTTTTAAAGTATAGTGACTTCCTGATTGTCCATAACCTGATCAAATTTTTTAAGTTGTTGAAAGCATGATACATATGAAAATGTTGTTCTTGGTACAACTAAAAATCTCTGATGTCAGTCAAATAACTAAGTGGGGAAATTATATTTATTATTTAAATGCCTCCCTGTATTCATGTGATTGATATTAACTGCTCATTTTTAATGAACATGACTTATGGGCATCCAGATCATTTGTATTTAACTCAATAATTATTTTTATATGCATATTGAAAATCTGAAACTAAGTCAATATTAAAATGTCTATGACACCATCCCTCTCTTCCAGTACATCAGAGGCTAACAGAAAAGTGGATATGGACAAGAGACGTCTTGGATAGAAAGGAAAAATTCTTCCTTAGTGGGATGCTCCAAATTCTACAGGCATTTTGTTAAGATAATTGTTTTTTTTTTTTTATAGATGTCAAGTGAACTTTAAAAGTGGATGTGAATTTGAGATCTCAGCCATAGAGTGACTCATGGTTATTAGTATATTTTACAACTTTATTCTTAATTTAAAATCATCAACAAAATTTAGTGAACAATAATGAATTTTTCTGTTAGAATGATTTTTTGTAATAGCCTGGTTGTGTTGGTATTGAAATAAGAAGACCTGGAAGCAATAAATTCATTAAGGGGAATTTTACATAGGTTGAGAAAAAAAAATTATCTACATACTCAGGATTAGAAGGTGGAAAGAGAAACTAAATAATTAAAGATACCTCATATATTTAGGAAGAAGGTAGGTTTGTTGAATAATTCGATATGAAGATTAACATGGAGGTTGATGAAATTGTTAGGTCGGTTAAGCCACTGTGATGAGAGGGGTACCAATATTAGGAGAAGCAGATTTGAAAAGGGAATGGGAGCTAATGAGTTCAGTTTAAATATATGATTACCTGGAGGTGGTTGTGGAATTGCAGGTATATATACTGAATGGGTAGTTAGAAATAAGAGTCTGGTGGCCCAGAGTTTGAGGTGAAATATATAGATTTATGAAGACATAAAGAAAGGAAATTCCAAGGAAAAATAGTGAATAAGATCAACTAAGAGATGCATATGAGGGGAAAAGGTGATTCAAAATAGAATTGAAAGCAACACAAATGATCTGGGGATTAGGAGAAAAGAATTCAAATAGAAAATAAAACCGAAGTGTAAGATAAGTAGAAGATTGTATAGTTATACTAATAAAAATAAAATAGAAATTCAGAGTGCAATATTAGTCAGCAATTTTAATACTACTCAGAGATCAGGTAGAATGAGAACAGAGAAAGTGATTATTGTGTTGGCAGTAATGAATCAATTGCGAACATCTCCATTGTGTTCTTCAAGAAGAACAAGCTGAGGAAAAGCCAGAGGGTCGAAATAATTTTAGGGAGCAAAATGTGAAATGAGGAAGGAAGTAGTATTGAACAACAGGAGGTTAGATGTGAAAGTCAGACTGTGAAGAAAGCTGAGTGCCGAAGAATTGATGCTTTTGAACTGTGGTGTTGGAGAAGACTCTTGAGAGTCCCTTGAACTGCAAGGAGATCCAACCAGTCCATTCTAAAGGAGATCAGTCCTGGGTGTTCTTTGGAAGGAATGATGCTAAAGCTGAAACTCCAGTACTTTGGCCACCTCATGCGAAAAGTTGACTCATTGGAAAAGACTCTGATGCTGGGGGGGATTGGGAGCAGGAGGAGAAGGGGACGACAGAGGATGAGATGGCTGGATGGCATCACTGACTCGATGGACATGAGTTTGAGTGAACTCCGGGAGTTGTTGATGGACAGGGAGGCCTAGTGTGCTGCAATTCATGGGGTCTCAAAGAGTCGGACACGACTGAGCGACTGAACCAAACTGAGGATCATAATGGGAGAAGGCAATGGCAAACCGCTCGAGTACTCCTGTCTGGAAAATCCCATGGAAAGAAGAGCCTGGTGGGCTGCAGTCCATGGGGTCGCTAAAAGTCAGACACTACTGAGCGGCTTCACTTTCCCTTTTCACTTTCATGCCTTGGAGAAGGAAATGGCAACCCACTCCAGTGTTCTTGCCTGGAGAATCCCAGGGACGGGGGAGCTTGGTGGGCTGTCGTCTATGGGGTCGTACAGAGTCGGACATGACTGATGTGACTTAGCAGCAGCAGCAGGATCATAATGAACACCTGACAAAGTTTCTGCCAACTCAGAAAAGTTGCCCCAGAGCAAAGGAGCTAGTGAGCAAAGATTGCTCATTAAAGGAAACAAAGGTTGGCTCTTTTTACCACTGTTTGCTTGATAATTGACCTGTTACATATCCGAACGTTAATGTAGTTGTCTCAAAAATAGACAGACCTTAAATCAGCTAAGAGTTTGAGGCTGCCATCTGGCTGCCCTCCTCCCTTGGGAAGCCAATCCTTTCTTTTTTTCTTTTTTTCTATATTTTAAATTGAAGTATAGTTGACATATAGTGTTAGTTTCAGGTGTACAGCAGAGTGATTCAGTTATGCTGCTGCTGCTAAGTCGCTTCAGTCGTGTCCAACTCTGTGCGACCCCATAGACGGCAGCCCACCAGGCTCCTCTGTCCCTGGGATTCTCCAGGCAAGAACACTGGAGTGGGTTGCCATGTCCTTCTCCAATGCATGAAAGTGAAGAGTAAAAGTGAAGTCGCTCAGTCGTGTCCGACTCTTAGCAACCCCATGGACTGCAGCTTATCAGGCTCCTCCACCCATGGGATTTTCCAGGCAAGAGTCCTGGGGTGGGTCGCCATTGCCTTCTCCAGATTCAGTTATACATATATACATATCCAAATAATGTATATATATTTCAGATTTTTTTCCCTTATATGTTGTTACAAAATAGTGAGTATAGTTCCATGTACTATATGGTAGGTCCTTGTTGGTTATCTGTTTTAGATACAGTGGTTTGTGTATGTTAGTCCCAAACTCCTACTCACTTTTTCCCTTTGGTAACCATAACTTTGCTGTTTATGTCTGCGGGTCTATTTCTGTCTGTTTTGTATGTTAATTCATTTGTATCATTTCCTTTAGGATCCACACATAAGTGGTATTATATATTTGTCTTTGTCTGACTTACTTCACTTACTATGATAATCTCTAGTTACACCTCTATTGCTGTAAAAAGCATTATTTTATTCTAGTCTATGGCTGAGTAATATTCCATTGTATACATATATCACTTCTTTATCCATTCATCTGTCAGTGGGCCTTTCGGTTGCTTCCGTATCTTGAAAAGGCTGTCTTTTCTCCGTTGTACATTCTCATCTCCTTTGTCATAGATTTGTTCATCTCCGGTGTGTACGGTTTATCTCCTGGCTGTCAATCTTGTTCCACTGACCTGTGTTTCTGTTTTTGTGCCAGTACCATACTGTTTTCATTACTGTAGCTTTGTATAGTCTGAACTCAAGGACTCCGATCTTCTAAATATACTTTTCTTTCTCAAGATTGCTTTGGCTATTTGGGGGTCTTTCGTGTGTCCATACAAATTATTTTTTTTTTAATTTTTTATTTTTTTTAAATTTTAAAATCTTTAATTCTTACATGCGTTCCCAAACATGAACCCCCCTCCCACCTACCTCCCCACAACATCTCTCTGGGTCATCCCCATGCACCAGCCCCAAGCAAGCTGCACCCTACGTCAGATATGGACTGGCGATTCAATTCTTACATGACAGTATACATGTTAGAATTCCCATTCTCCCAAATCATCCCACCCTCTCCCTCTCCCTCTGAGTCCAAAAGTCTGGTATACACATCTGTGTCTTTTTTCCTGTCTTGCATACAGGGTCATCATTGCCATCTTCCTAAATTCCATATATATGTGTTAGTATACTGTATTGGTGTTTTTCTTTCTGGCTTACTTCACTCTGTATAATTGGCTCCAGTTTCACCCATCTCATCAGAACTGATTCAAATGAATTCTTTTTAATGGCTGAGTAATACTCCATTGTGTATATGTACCACAGCTTTCTTATCCATTCATCTGCTGATGGACATCTAGGTTGTTTCCATGTCCTGGCTATTATAAACAGTGCTGCGATGAACATTGGGGTACATGTGTCTCTTTCAATTCTGGTTTCCTCGGTGTGTATGCCCAGAAGTGGGATTGCTGGGTCATAAGGTAGTTCTATTTGCAATTTTTTAAGGAATCTCCACACTGTTCTCCATAGTGGCTGTACTAGTTTGCATTCCCACCAACAGTGTAGGAGGGTTCCCTTTTCTCCACACCCTCTCCAGCATTTATTGCTTGCAGATTTTTGGATCGCAGCCATTCTGACTGGTGTGAAGTGGTACCTCATTGTGGTTTTGATTTGCATTTCTCTAATAATGAGTGATGTTGAGCATCTTTTCATGTGTTTGTTAGCCATCCGTATGTCTTCTTTGGAGAAATGTCTATTTAGTTCTTCGGCCCATTTTTTGATTGGGTCGTTTATTTTTCTGGAATTGAGCTGTAGAAGTTGCTTGTATATTTTTGAGATTAGTTGTTTGTCAGTTGTTTCATTTGCTATTATTTTCTCCCATTCAGAAGGCTGTCTTTTCACCTTGCTTATATTTTCCTTTGTTGTACAGAAGCTTTTAATTTTAATTAGATCCCATTTGTTTATTTTTGCTTTTATTTCCAGAATTCTGGGAGGTGGATCTTAGAGGATCCTGCTGTGATTTATGTCTGAGAGTGTTTTGCCTATGTTCTTCTCTAGGAGTTTTATAGTTTCTGATCTTACATTTAGATCTTTAATCCATTTTGAGTTTATTTTTGTGTGCGGTGTTAGAAAGTGATCTAGTTTCATTCTTTTACAAGTAGTTGACCAGTTTTCCCAGCACCACTTGTTAAAGAGATTGTCTTTACTCCATTGTATATTCTTGCCTCCTTTGTCAAAGATAAGGTGTCCATATGTGTGTGGATTTATCTCTGGGCTTTCTATTTTGTTCCATTGATCTATATGTCTGTCTTTGTGCCAGTACCGTACTGTCTTGATGACTGTGGCTTTGTAGTAGAGCCTGAAGTCCGGCAAGTTGATTCCTCCAGTTCCATTCTTCTTTCTCAAGATTGCTTTGGCTATTCGAGGTTTTTTGTATTTCCATACAAATCTTGAAATTATTTGTTCTAGTTCTGTGAAAAATGTGGCTGGTAGCTTGATAGGGATTGCATTGAATTTGTAAATTGCTTTGGGTAGTATACTCATTTTCACTATATTGACTCTTCCGATCCATGAACATGGTATATTTCTCCATCTATTAGTGTCCTCTTTGATTTCTTTCATCAGTGTTTTATAGTTTTCTATATATAGGTCTTTAGTTTCTTTAGGTAGATATATTCCTAAGTATTTTATTCTTTTCGTTGCAATGGTGAATGGAATTGTTTCCTTAATTTCTTTTTCTACTTTCTCATTATTCGTGTATAGGAATGCAAGGGATTTCTGTGTGTTGATTTTATATCCTGCAACTTTACTATATTCATTGATTAGCTCTAGTAATTTTCTGGTGGAGTCTTTAGGGTTTTCCATGTAGAGGATCATGTCATCTGCAAACAGTGAGAGTTTTACTTCTTCATTTCCAATTTGGATTCCTTTTATTTCTTTTTCTGCTCTGATTGCTGTGGCCAAAACTTCCAGAACTATGTTGAATAGTAGCGGTGAAAGTGGACACCCTTGTCTTGTTCCTGACTTTAGGGGAAATGCTTTCAATTTTTCACCATTGAGGATAATGTTTGCTGTGGGTTTGTCATATATAGCTTTTATTATGTTGAGGTATGTTCCTCCTATTCCTGCTTTCTGGAGAGTTTTTATCATAAATGGATGTTGAATTTTGTCAAAGGCCTTCTCTGCATCTATTGAGATAATCATATGGTTTTTATTTTTCAATTTGTTAATGTGGTGAATTACATTGATTGATTTCCGGATATTGAAGAATCCTTGCATCCCTGGGATAAAGCCCACTTGGTCATGGTGTATGATCTTTTTAATGTGTTGGATTCTGATTGCTAGAATTTTGTTGAGGATTTTTGCATCTATGTTCATCAGTGATATTGGCCTGTAGTTTTCCTTTTTTGTGACATCTTTGTCAGGTTTTGGTATTAGGGTGATGGTGGCCTCATAGAATGAGTTTGGAAGTTTACCTTCCTCTGCAATTTTCTGGAAGAGTTTGAGGAGGATAGGTGTTAGCTCTTCTCGAAATTTTTGGTAGAATTCAGCTGTGAAGCCGTCTGGACCTGGGCTTTTGTTTGCTGGAAGATTTCTGATTACCATTTCAATTTACGTGCTTGTGATGGGTCTGTTAAGATTTTCTATTTCTTCCTGGTTCAGTTTTGGAAAATTGTACTTTTCTAAGAATTTGTCCATTTCTTCCACGTTGTCCATTTTATTGGCATACAACTGCTGATAGTAGTCTCTTATGATCCTTTGTATTTCTGTGTTGTCTGTTGTGATCTCTCCATTTTCATTTCTAATTTTATTGATTTGATTTTTCTCTCTTTGCTTCTTGATGAGTCTGGCTAATGGTTTGTCAATTTTATTTATCCTTTCAAAGAACCAGCTTTTGGCTTTGTTGATTTTTGCTATGGTCTCTTTTGTTTCTTTTGCATTTATTTCTGCCGTATATTTTTAAGATTTCTTTCCTTCTACTAACTCTGGGGTTCTCCAACTCTTCCTTTTCTAGTTGCTTTAGTTGCAGAGTTAGGTTATTTATTTGACTTTTTTCTTGTTTCTTGAGGTATGCCTGTATTGCTATGAACTTTCCTCTTAGCACTGCTTTTATAGTGTCCCACAGGTTTTGGGTTGTTGTGTTTTCATTTTCATTAGTTTCTATGCATATTTTGATTTCTTTTTTGATTTCTTCTGTGATTTGTTGGTTATTCAGAAGTGTGTTGTTCAACCTCCATATGTTGGAATTTTTAATAGTTTTTCTCCTGTAATTGAGATCTAATCTTAATGCATTATGGTCAGAAAAGATGCTTGGAATGATTTTGATTTTTTTGAATTTATCAAGTTTAGATTTATGGCCCAGGATGTGATCTATCCTGGAGAAGGTTCCATGAGCACTTGAGAAAAAGGTGAAATTCATTGTTTTGGGGTGAAATGTCCTATAGATATCAATTAGGTCTAACTGATCTAATGTATCATTTAAAGTTTGCGTTTCTTTGTTAATTTTCTGTTTAGTTGATCTGTCCATAGGTGTGAGTGGGGTATTAAAGTCTCCCACTATTATTGTGTTATTGTTGATTTCCCCTTTCATACTTGTTAGCATTTGTCTTACATATTGCGGGGCTCCTATATTGGGGGCATATATATTTATAATTGTTATATCTTCTTCTTGGATTGTTCCTTTGATCATTATGTAGTGGCCTTCTTTGTCTCTTTTCACAGCCTTTGTTTTAAAGTCTACTTTATCGGATATGAGTATTGCCACTCCTGCTTTCTTTTGGTCTCTATTTGCGTGGTATATCTTTTTCCAGCCCTTCACTTTCAGTCTGTATGTGTCCCTTGTTTTGAGGTGGGTCTCTTGTAAGCAGCATATAGAGGGGTCTTGTTTTTGTATCCATTCGGCCAGTCTTTGTCTTTTGGTTGGGGCGTTCAACCCATTTACGTTTAAGGTAATTATTGATAAGTGTGATCCCGTTACCATTTACTTTATTGTTTTGGGTTCGAGTTTATACACCCTTTTCGTGTTTCCTGTCTAGAGAATATCCTTTAGAATTTGTTGGAGAGCTGGTTTGGTGGTGCTGAATTCTCTCAGCTTTTGCTTGTCTGTAAAGCTTTTGATTTCTCCTTCATATTTGAATGAGATCCTTGCTGGGTACAGTATTCTGGGCTGTAGGTTATTGTCTTTCATCACTTTAAGTATGTCTTGCCATTCCCTCCTGGCCTGAAGAGTTTCTATTGAAAGATCAGCTGTTATCCTAATGGGAATCCCCTTGTGTGTTATTTGTTGTTTTTCCCTTGCTGCTTTTAACATTTGTTCTTTGTGTTTGATCTTTGTTAATTTGATTAATATGTGTCTTGGGGTGTTTCGCCTTGGGTTTATCCTATTTGGAACTCTCTGTGTTTCTTGGACTTGGGTGATTATTTCCTTCCCCATTTTAGGGAAGTTTTCAACTATTATCTCCTCAAGGATTTTCTCATGATCTTTCTTTCTGTCTTCTTCTTCTGGGACTCCTATAATTCGAATGTTGGAGCGTTTCATATTGTCCTGGAGGTCTCTGAGATTGTCCTCATTTCTTTTAATTCGTTGTTCTTGTTTCCTCTCTGATTCATTTATTTCTACCATTCTATCTTCTATTTCACTAATCCTATCTTCTGCCTCCGTTATTCTACTAATTGTTGCCTCCAGAGTGTTTCTGATCTCATTTATTGCATTATTCATTATATTTTGACTCTTTTTTATTTCTTCTAGGTCCTTGTTAAACCTTTCTTGCATCTTCTCAATCCTTGTCTCTAGCCTATTTATCTGTGATTCCATTTTGATTTCAAGATTTTGGATCATTTTCACTATCAATATTCAGAATTCCTTCTCAGGTAGATTCCCTACTTCTTCCACTTTTGTTTGGTTTGGTGGGCAACTCTCCTGTTCCTTTACCTGCTGTGTGTTCCTCTGTCTCTTCATCTTGGTTATATTGCTGCATTTGGGGTGGCCTTTTTATATTCTGGGAATTTGTGGAGTTCTCTTTATTATGGCGCTTCCTCACTTTGGGTGGGGTTCTATCAGTGGCTTGTCAAGGTTTCCTGGTTAGGGAGGCTTGTGTTGGAGTTTTGGTGGGTGGAGCTGGGTTTCTTCTCTCTGGAGTGCAATGGAGTGGCCCGTAATGGGTTATGAGACATCAAAGGTTTTGGGATAATTTTGAGCTGCCTGTATATTGAAGCTCAGGGGAGTGTTCCTGTGTTGCTGGAGAATTTGCGTGGTATGTCTTGTTTTGGAATTTGTTGGCCCTTGGGTGGAACTTGGTTTCGGTGTAGGTATGAAGGCATTAGATGGGCTCCTATTGCTTAATGTTCCCTGAATTCAAGAGTTCTCTAATGTTTTCAGGCTTTGGATTTAAGCCTCCTGCTTCTGGTTTTCAGTTTTATTTTTACAGTAGCCTCTAGACTTCTCCATCTATACAGCACTGATGATAAAACATCTAGGTTAAAGATGAAAAGTTTCTCCACATTGAGGGACACTCAGAGAGGTTCACTGAGTTATAAGGAAAAGAGAAGATGGAGGGGGTAGTTAGAGGTAACTGGAATGAGATGCGGTGAGATCAAAAGAGAAGAGAGCAAGCTAGCCAGTAGTCACTTCCTTATGTGCGCTCTATAGTCTGGACCGCTCAGAGGTATTTACAGAGTTATACGGGGAAGAGGAGAGGGAGGAGGTAGACAGAGGTGACCAGGAGGATCAGAGAGAGGAATGAGTAGGAGAGAGACAAATCCTGCCAGTAACCTGTTCCTTAGGTGTTCTCCACCGTCTGGAACACACAGAGATTCACAGAGTTGGATAGAGGAGAGATGGGGGAGAAAAGAGACAGAGGCCACCTGGTGGAGAAAAAGGAGAGTCCAGAGGAGGAGAGAGTGGTCAAGCCAGTAATCTCGCTCTCAGGTAAACTGGGATAGTGAAGTTTGGGTTTTTAAATATACAAAATTGACCACAAAAACCTAAGAGCAAAGATTAAAAATCTAGAGTAGAGGTTGGATTTTCAAAGATACAATATTAGAGAGAAGCAGAAGGAAAAAGGAAGAAAGAAAGAAAAAAAAAAGAAAAAGAATTATTAAAAAACAAACAAACAAACAAACAATCAAAAAAAAAAAAAGCCATCAACAACCATCCAAAGACTGTATATGGTGTTTGCCTTAAAAAAAAAAAAAAAAAAAAAAGTCTTTTTAAAAAACAAACAAAAAAAAATATAGTAATAATAGGTTATAGAAATAAAAATTAGAGGAGAAATAGAAGACTTAACAATTAAAAAAAAGTTTAAAAAAAAAGCAAAAAAAAAAAAAAAAAGGAATGATTTTAAAAATATTAAAAATATCTGGCCCTTTCTGGTGTAATGGGCCGTGTGGGATCACTTCCAAGGTGGTTCCCTCTGTTTAACTTCTTCTGTTTGCTGGCCTTTTAGGCTCACTAGTTCAGTTGCGCTGTGGGGAGGGGGGCTGCTGCTAACAAATAGCACTGTCGTGTGCACGCAGTATCTCTGCCCGGCTTGACCTGTCCTTTTTTCGCAGCGCACAAACCGCTCCGGCTCTAGGATGCTCAGCCGGGAACCGTCTGGGGCCGGCCCTAGGCTGCGTGCACTTCCCCGGTCCAAGCCGCTCAGGTTCGGCGCTCAGGCAGCCCTCAGAGGCACAGATTCGGCTGGGACTGCGCTTTGTGCCCTTCCCAGGTCCGAGTAGCTCAGGAGTTTGGCGAGCGCGATCGCCGCGGCTTGTCACCTTTTCTGCCACTGCTGCTCGGGCTTTCTGGGCGGACCGCTGGCGCACCCCGTGCGGTAGATTGTGACTGTCCAGCACCCCCAGAAGTCTTAGCAAAGGAGCTTGCTTGCAGTTAGGTAAGTAAAGTCTCTCCAAGTCTGCAATTGCCCCTTTCCAGTCCTTACGACTCTGGCTGCCTGTCCCCGGCGGGGGATGGTCTGCAGCCAGCTTTTCCCGTTCCGTCCTTTGTTCTGTGCTCGGTCCTGGCGGTGTCTTATGTTCGAGCTTTTCGCGTGGTAGCTATCCCACAGTCTGGTTTGCTAGCCCAAGTTAGATCGTTCTGGTTGTGCGTGGGGCGTTCCTGCCCAATTCTTACAAAGCTCTGCAGCCCGAGCCTCCCGCGCGTCCCTGCCCTGCCCCCACTTCCCAGTGGCGGATGCAGGCGTCTGTGCTGCTTTTCTGCTGGGGGAGTTACTGTTGGGCTTGTAATCTGTTGGTTTTAATTATTTATCTATTTTTCCTTCCTGTTATGTTGCCCTCTGTGTTTCCAAGGCTCGCCACAGACTCGGCAGGGAGAGTGTTTCCTGGTGTTTGGAAACCTCTCTTCTTCAAATTCCCTTCCCGGGACGGGCTTCCCTTCCCGGGACGGAGCTCCCTCCCCACCTCCTTTGTCTCCTTTTTCGTCTTTTATATTTTTTCCTACCTGTTTTTGAAGACAATGATCTGCTTTTCTGGTTGCCTGATGTCCTCTGCCAGCCTACAGAAGTTGTTTTGTGAAGTTTGCTCGGCGTTGAAATGTTCTTTTGAGGAATTTGTGAGGGAGAAAGTGGTCTTCCCGTCCTATTCCTCCGCCATCTTTCCCCCTCCCCCTGTCCATACAAATTAAAAGAAATTTATTACAGATATGTGAAAAATACCATTGGTAATTTGATAGGGATTGCATTGAATTTGTACATCGTCTTGGGTAGTATGGTCCTTTTAACAATGCTGATTCTTCCAATATAAGAACATGCTATCTCTTTCCAAACATCTGTGTCATCTTCAATTTCTTTCATCAGTGTCATATAGTTTTCAGAGTACAGGTCTGTTTGTCTCCTTAGGTAGTTTATCCCAAGGTATTTTATTCTTTTTAATGCAGTGGTATATAGAATTGTTTCCTTCATTTCTGTTTTATTGTTAGTGTTTAGAAAAGCAAAGATTTCTGTGCATTAATTTTGTATCCTGGAACTCTACCAAATTCATCGATGAGCTCTAGTAATTTTTTAGTGGCATCTTTAGCATTCTCCAAGTATAGTATTGGTATCTATTGTCATCTGAAAACATATGTGTTGGAGCTCAAATTCTAGGGATCCAGACTTTCATTTCCATAAATACTTTCTAGTCTGAATACTTTCTAGCCCATAAATACCTGAAACCAACGAAGCTTCAACACAACATATTATCTCCCAGTTCAGTTCAGCGGCTCAGTTGTGTCTGACTCTTTGTGACCCCATGAATCGCAGCACGCCAGGCCTCCCTGTCCATCAACAACTCCCGAAGTTCACTCAGACTCATGTCCATCGAGTCAGTGATGCCATCCAGCCATCTCATCCTCTGTCGTCCCCTTCTCCTCCTGCCCCCAATCCCTCCCAGCATCAGAGTCTTTCCCAATGAGTCAACTCTTCGCATGAGGTGGCCAAAGTACTGGAGTTTCAACTTTAGCATCATTCCTTCCAAAGAAATCCCAGGGCTGATCTTCAGAATGGACTGGTTGGATCTCCTTGCAGTCCAAGGGACTCTCAAGAGTCTTCTCCAACACCACAGTTCAAAAGCATCAATTCTTCAGTGCTCAGCCTTCTTCACAGTCCAACTTTCACATCCATACATGACTACTGGAAAAACCATAGCCTTGACTAGACGGACCTTAGTCGGCAAGGTAATGTCTCTGCTTTTGAATATGCTATCTAGGTTGGTCATAACTTTTCTTCCAAGGAGTAAGCGTCTTTTAATTTCATGGCTGCAGTCACCATCTGCAGTGATTTTGGAGCCCCAAATAATAATATCTGACACTATTTCCACTGTTTCCTCATCCATTTGCCATGAAGTGATGGGACCAGATGCCATGATCTTCGTTTTCTGAATGTTGAGCTTTAAGCCAACTTTTTCACTCTCCTCTTTTACTTTCATCAAGAGGCTTTTTAGTTCCTCTTCACTTTCTGCCCTAAGGGTGGTGTCATCTGCATATCTGAGGTTATTGATATTTCTCCCAGCAATCTTGGTTCCAGCTTGTGCTTCTTCCATGCAACTCCATTTGAGAATACAGTGCAAGCCTTGCCAGTTTCACATTCCAGGGATGTTTTGCTTAACGGCTTTGTAGCCATCTATTCCAATCATAGGCTTCAAAGTTGATTCAGTGGTAAAGAATCCGTCTGCCAATGCAGAAGACCTGGGCTCCATCCCTGGGCCCCGTAAGATGCTCTGGACAAGGAAATGGCAATCCACTGCAGTATTCTTGCCAGGGAAATCCATGGACAGAGGAGCTTAGCAGGCTATACTCCATGAAGTCCGAAAAGAGTTCAAGGGAACTCAGAGACAAAATAAATTCTGCCTCAGACCCCACTTTGCCTGCCTTCTAGCCTCAACCGTCCGAAAGCTGTCCCATCCCTCCCCCCTAAACCTCCCCTTGCAGCTCTAGACCCGCCTCTCCTCTCTGCCCTCCAGCCTCCCCCTTCTCCAGCCCCGCCCTTCTCCAGCCCCGCCCCTTCTCTCCGCCTTCTAACCTTCCCCCTCAGCCCCAGCCCAGCCACGCCCCTCTGAGACCTAGTGCCCAATCCCCGCCTCTCTCAGCGAATCCCCCGAGCCATGTCCAGTTAACCGCTTCCCTGAGGCGAGGCCGGCCACGCAATGTTATCTTTCCTGCTACTCCTCACAGGGTTGGGCCAGCTGGCCTCCGCAGGCCATCGTAAGTGAGGACCCTGCCGGATAGAAGGGGGCCCCATCATCACAGTGTCCCTTGGCGTGGTGGTGGACGGCGTTGCCCTCCTGGCCCCAGAAGCCCAGGTCAGGCTGGGGGAGCCAGGGTTTGGTTGGAGTCCTGCCCAGTTTCAGGGTTCCGCCAGGCCGTTGGTCGGAGGGCTCAGAGCAGGACTGGGATAGTTGTCCCTCACTCCCAGACGGGGACACAGGTCTTCTAGGGAGATGGTGTGGGGGGTGGGGGAAGGGAGAGGATCCTGGATGGGGTCCAGTGGACCTCTTCTTAAAACCCTACACAGTATGATATTTTGGTGTGTGTGTGTGTGTGTGTGTGTGTGTGTGTGTGTGTGTGTGTGCGTGTGTGCGCGAGCGCGCGCGAGCGCACATGAGTGCAGACACGCCCACTGGGGCTTGGAATATCCACAAGTGATGTGATAGGAGAGGACAAGTAAGAAAGGATGCGGTCATGCCCTGGGGAATGTTCACTCTTGTTTTCCTTACTGCAGAGTTTGAAACAGCACGTCTGCAAATTACAGTGCCACGGAAGATTGAGACAAAACACCAAAGATGGCAGTATTTCAGAAACGCATGTAATTAACAAATCACTTTAAAATAAAGAGTTTTATTTTTAATGGAGTGCAAGACCCCAACTGATGCATGCCTTCATGACATTTTGTATTCTACCAAGATTGTGTTCAAGAGACCTTTTGTCTGAGGAGAACAAGTGCTTTCTTTTCATTTCTCAAGTAAATGTAAACCTTATGGAACAATTTTAAAATACAGATACAAAGAAAAGAGATGCCTTGAATTCGTATCACACAAAAGGAATCTATGATCTACTAAATTTTCTTTTTAAATATATCTTATATGTAAATGAAGCCATACAAATATTTAACTTGTAGCATGATTTTAAGATAACAGTATATAAATAATATCTTCATGCCTGTACTTAACATATATGTGCATATGTATATCTTTGCAAAAATGAAAGTAATGTTATTTTATTTCTGACTAACATGGTAAAGGGTGTCCCTTATGTACTTTGTAAAATGAAATCTAGGCAGTGCAGAGACTTGTTAAGAAAGTGAATGGCTATCTCACTTTCTAAAGGCAGTAAATTTGAAGGAAGTTTTAGAGATATGCATACACACACACACATAAATTTTTAATGAGCGTGTATGAGAGTTGTAGTTGGCTTTTCCTTTCATGGGTAGAGTTAGGAGTTAATTTTATGATAATTACTAACAGCCCAGTCATTATTTTTCTTATATGTAACATCATAAAATGTTTCAAATTATAGACGGCTAAATAGTGTCATTTCTTTTTTTTCTTGGAGATGGTCTTGATCCCTGTCTCCCTGTCTCCCAGTGTCACAAACCTCCGTCCATAGTTCATTAGGCACTCTGTCTATCAAATCTAGTCCCTTAAATCTATTTTTCACTTCCACTGTGTAATCATAAGGGATTTTATTTAGATCAAACCTGGATGGTCTAGTGGTTTCCCCCACTTTCTTCAATTTAGGTCTGATTTGTGAATAAGGAGTTCATGATCTGAGCCATAGTCAGCTCACAGTCTTGTTTTTGCTGATGTTATAGAGCTTCTGCATCTGTGGCTGCAAAGAATATAATCAGTCTGATGTCACTGTTGGCCATCTGGTGATGTCCATGTGTAGAGTCTTCTCTTGTTATTGGAAGAGGGTGTTTGCTATGACCAGTGCATTCTCTTGGCAAAACTCAGTTAGCCTTTGCCCTGCTTCATTCTCTACTCCAAGGCCAAATTTTGTCTGTTACTTCAGGTGTTTCTTGAATTACTACTTTTGGCATTCCAGTCCCCTATAATGAAAAGGACATCTTTTTTGGGTGTTAGTTTTAAATGGTCTTGTACATCTTCATAGAACTGTCAACTTCAGCTTCTTCCAGCGTTACTGGTCGGGGAATAGACTTGGATCACCGTGATATTGCTGATATTGTTTGCCATGAAAACGAACAGAGATCATTCTGTCGTATATGAGAGTGCATCCAAGTACTGCATTCCAGAATCTTTTGCTGACTATGATGGCTACTTCATTTCTTCTAAGGGACGCCTGCCCACAGTTGTAGACATAATGGTTTTCTGAGTTAAATACACCCATTCCAGTCCATTTTAGTTTGATGATTCCTAGAATGTCATTCCCAATCCCAAAGAGAGGCAATGCCAAAGAATGCTCAAACTACCGCACAATTGTACTCATCTCACATATTAGTAAAGTAATGCCGAAAATTCTCCAAGCCAGGCTTCAGCAATACGTGAACCATGAACTTCCAGATGTTCAAGCTGGTTTTAGAAAAGGCAGAGGAACCAGAGATCAAATTGCCAACATCTGCTGGATCATGGAAAAAGCAAGAGAGTTCCAGAAAAACATCTATTTCTGCTTTATTGACTAGGCCAAAGCCTTTGACTGTGTGGATCACAATAAACTGTAGAAAATTCTGAGAGAGATGGGAATACCAGACCACCTGACCTGCCTCTTGAGAAATCTGTATGCAGGTCGGGAAGCAACAGTTAGAACTGGACATGGAACAAACAGACTGGCTCCAAATAGGAAGAGGAGTACGTCAAGGCTGTATGTTGTCACCCTGCTTGTTTAACTTATATGCCAGAGTACATCATGAGAAACGCTGGGCTGGAAAAAACACAGGCTGGAATCAAGATTGTCGGGAGAAATATCAATAACCTCAGATATGCAGATGACATCACCCTTAGGGCAGAAAGTGAAGAGGAACTAAAAAGCCTCTTGATGAAAGTAAAAGAGAGAGAGTGAAAAAAGTTGGCTTAAAGCTCAACATTCAGAAAACAGAGATCATGGTATCTGGTCCCATCACTTCATGGCAAATAGATGAGGAAACAGTGGAAACAGTGTCAGACTTTATTATTTGGGGCTCCAAAATCACTGCAGATGGTGACTGCAGCCATGAAATTAAAAGACGCTTACTCCTTGGAAGAAAAGTTATGACCAACCTAGATAGCATATTCAAAAGCAGAGACATTACCTTGCCGACTAAGGTCCGTCTAGTCAAGGCTATGGTTTTTCCAGTAGTCATGTATGGATGTGAAAGTTGGACTGTGAAGAAGGCTGAGCGCCGAAGAATTGATGCTTTTGAACTGTGATGTTGGAGAAGACTCTTGAGAGTCCCTTGGACTGCAAGGAGATCCAACCAGTCCATTCTGAAGATCAGCCCTGGGATTTCTTCGGAAGGAACGATGCTAAAGCTGAAACTCCAGTACTTTGGCCACCTCATGCGAAGAGTTGACTCATTGGGAAAGACTCTGATGCTGGGAGGGATTGGGGGCAGGAGGAGAAGGGGACGACAGAGGATGAGATGGCTGGATGGCATCACTGACTCGATGGACATGAGTCTGAGTGAACTCCAGGAGTTGTTGATGGACAGGGAGGCCTGGCGTGCTGCGATTCATGGGGTCGCAAAGAGTCAGACACTAGTGAGCGACTGACCTGAACTGAGAATGTCAACATTCACTCTTGGATCTCCTGTTTGACCACTTTCAATTTGCCTTGATTCATGGACCTAACATTCCATATTCATATGCAGTGTTGCTCTTTACGGCATTGGACCTTCTCTCCATCACCAGTCACATACACAACAAGGTGTTGTTTTTGGTATGGCTCCATCCCTTCATTCTTTCTGAAAAAGAAATGCAGAAAGGCAAAACGGCTGCCTGAGGGGGCCTTACAAATAGCTGTGAGAAGAAGAAAAGTGAAAAGCAAAGGAGAAAAAGGAAAAATATAAGCAGCTTAATACAGAGTTTCAAAGATTAGCAAGGAAAGATAAGAAAGTCATCCTCAGCAACCAATGCAAAGAAATAGAGGAAAACCATAGAATGGGAAAGAATGGAGATCTCTTCAAGAAAATTAAAGATAGCAAGGGAACATTTCAGGCAAAGATGGGCTCAATAAAGGACTGAAATAGTATGGGCCTAGCAGAAGTAGAAGATACTAAGAGGTGACAAGAATACACAGAAGAACTGTGCAAAAAAGATCTTCATGACCCAGATAATCATGATGGTGTGATCACTTACCTAGAGCCAGACATCCTGGAATGTGAAGTCAAGCGGGCCTTAGGAAGCATCACTACGAACAAAGCTAGTGGAGGTGATGGAATTCCAGCTGAGCTATTTCAAATCCTGAAAGACAGTGCTGTGAAAGTGCTGCACTCAATATGCCAGCAAATTTGGAAAACCCAGCCATGGCCACAGCACTGGGAAAGTCAGTTTTCATTCCAATCTCAAAGAAAGACAATGTCAAAGAATGCTCAAACTACTGCACAATTGCACCCGTCTCACATGCTAGTAGAATAATGCTCAAAATTTTCCAAGCCAGGCTTCAGCAGTACGTGAACCATGAACTTCTAGATTTTTAAGCTGTTTTTAGAAAACGCAGAGGAACCAAAATGAAGTTGCCAACATCCGTTGGATCATCGAAAAAGGAAGAGAGTTCCAGAAAAACATCTATTTCTGCTTTATTAACTATGCCAAAGCCTTTGACTATGGATCACAAAAACTGGAAAATTCTGAAAGAGATGGGAATACCAGACCACCTGACCTGCCTCTTGAGAAACCTGTATGTGGGTCAAGAAGCAACAGGTAGAACTGGACATGGAACAGTGGACTATTTCCCAATAGGAAAAGGAGTATGTCAAGGCTGTATATTGTCCCCCTGCTTATTTAACTTATATGCAGAGTACATCATGAGAACACTGGGCTGGATGAAGCACAAGTTGGAATCAAGATTGCCAGGAGAAATATCAATAACCTCAGATATTCAGATGACACCACCCTTATGGCAGAAAGTGAAGAAGAACTAAAATGCCTCTTGAGGACAGTGACAGAGGAGAGTGAAAAAGTTGGCTTAAAGCTCAACATTCATAAAACTAAGACGATGGCATCTGGTCCCATCACTTCATAGGAAATAGATGGAGAAACAGTGGAAACAGTGGCTGGCCCTGTTTTGGGGGCTCCAAAATCACTGCAGATGGTGATTGCAGCCATGAAATTAAAAGACAATTACTCATTGGAAGGAAAGTTATGACCAACTTAGACAACAAATTAAAAAGCAGAGACATTACTTTGTCAATAAAAGTCCATCCAGTCAAGGCTATGGTTTTTCCAGTGGTCATGTATGTATGTGAGAGTTGGACTATAAAGAAAGCTGAGAGTTGAAGAATTAATGCTTTTGAACTGTGGTTTTGGAGAAGACTCTTGAGAGTCCCTTGGACTGCAAGGAGATCCAACCAGTCCATCCTAAAGGGTATCAGTCCTGGGTGTTCATTGGAAGGACTAATGTGAACCTTAACTCCAGTACTTTATCCACCTAATGTGAAGAGTTGACTCATTTGAAAAGACCCTGATGCTGGGGAAGATGAAGGCAGGAGTGGAAAAAGACGACAGAGGTTGAAATGGCTGGACGGCATCACTGACTCAATGGACATGTGTTTGGATGAACTCTGGGAGTTGGTGATGGACAGGGAGGCCTGGCGTGCAGTTCATTGGGTTCTTGAAGAGTCAGACACGACTCAGTGGCTGAGCTGAAAATAGTTTCATAAACCTTCCTGAATAGTCATCTCAATAGAATCAAGGGTCAAGCCACTGTAAAAAATTGTTGATAAATAATGCAAAATGTCTACCAGAATAGTTGCATTATGTTTGACTCTTCTTCACAAAAATAGTGATACCTATCAACCTGAGGCCTCTCCAGGTCTCCTCTTCAATCTTCTTATGTTGCTCTAGTGAACATCCTCAATGAATGTTTCACGTCTAACGGGTGTTTTTCAGCTAAGCCTTAACAAGAGATTGTGCATCTGTATATCAACTGTTTGAATCATTTTGATTAGCTGTCAGTCTTTTTCTGGTTTTGACTTCTCTTTTAATAAGAATTAACTGCTTTGGATAGGACACTTTGTTTTCCAGAAGGCAAAAGTTTTGATGTAAAAACACAGGGATGGGATAGAAATCAGATTACAAACCCAGTAGCATGATCTGAGAGGAAGGTACTCAAAATTTTGTTAAATTAAAAACTGTGTTAGACATTGGGGTAGGTTTTATAGACTGGGTGGTTTACTTCTGACTGGCTCACTTTGTGGCACCAAGAAACACCAGAGATTATATATGTATAAAAGCTATTGCATCCCCAAAATGATCATCAGGAGACACTGAAATGTTCAGGAGAGTATAATGTACACTGGGAAAACGCTTCCAAAAGAAAGCATGAGGCTCCATGATAACAGCAGGAAAAAGAGAGCATTTGCTACACACACACGCATGCACACACACACACACACACACACACACCCAATATTATGAGATAAACATCCCTTGCTTTAAAATATTCATTTCTCAAGGAACATATAACGTTTCTAAATTTCTATGAATTTAATACAATGTCATCACCACATATAATATGAAAACTGATGGCACAGGCAGAGAGAAAACTTTCTAATGCATTTCCATAGACAGACCTTTAAATTTTTTCTCACATGTTGATTGGCCAATGTTAAAATTCTTCATGTGGGGAAGGAACATTTGAGCAAGAAAAAAAAAATTGAAGAATAAAGTGACCCCAATGAAGTTTTTCCCCTTTCTGCTCTTTGTTTAGACACACAGGACTTTATGGATATCCCATATGAGGGTTTTAATGTAAAGATAAAAGCTTTGTTGCAGCAAGAAAAAAGAGGATTCAAGTAAGTTATCAGGAATCCAGGAAGCTTCCCCTGTGAGCTAGCTCCATGTGAGGCCTGTGCTCTGGGAATATGTGGAGACTCTGGCTTAAAAATCACCAAGATTTATAGGGAGGAATCTTGGCTTTGGGAGACCTCCTTACAAAGGCTTTCAGTGAACCTCTTAAGTAACCAAGCCAGCCTTTTTGAACTAGTTAGGGAAACACAACCAGAAGCTAACCTTGGCCGGGGCGGGGTGGGGGGGTTGTACTGTAAACTGCACCAATTTATTATTATTATTATTATTTTTACTTTATTTTGCTTTACAATACTGTATTGGTTTTGCCATATATTGACATGAATCCACCACAGGTGTACGTGAGTTCCCAATCCTGAACTCCCTTCCCACCTCCCACCCCATATCATCTCTCTGGATCATCCCCGTGCACCAGCATCAATTTTAAGTCTCAATAGAGTCAGAAACCATCCAAACTTGTCACTATTTCCAGAAACAGAACTTAAAATTTTTTAAATCTAAATGTATTCATTTTATTTTTTTTTTTAATTTTATTTATTTATTTTTTTTTTAATTTTTTATTTTTTTTTTAAATTTTTAAAATCTTCAATTCTTACATGCGTTCCCAAACATGAACCCCCTCCCACCTCCCTCCCCACAGCATCTCTCTGTATTCATTTTAATTGGAGGCTAATCTCTTTACAATATTGCATTGGTTTTGCCATACATCGACATGAATCTGCCACAGGTGTACACGTGTTCCCCATCCTGAACCCCCCTCCCACCCTCCCTCCCCAGGAACTTTTCTAACCAAGCTGCACGTATGCTCTGTGTCCATTTTAAATAATGCTTCTGAAGAAGACTTCTTATAACTTTTCAAGAATATATGATGTCATTTAATGAAATACCACAGCAAGGAAAATAAATAGATGAAAAACATATAGGGATAGAATAGCACTGATTATCTGGGAACAGTACAGTTAGGTTAAAACTTAACAAAAAGACTGAGAAATGTATTTGAAAATTTAAAAATATATTTGTATGTGGTTCATGAGTTGATGGAGAGATCATAAACTGTAACCAATATTAAATAATAAACAATGAATGAGAATGAAAAAATTGCAGAGAAAAACTTAAATCATGCTCTGAAGTTCATATAATAGCATAATATATACTCCTATCCCCTAATAAATAGGTGACAATAAATGGTTGGAAATTTAAAAATAGAAAAATAACTATATCCTTAAAATTCTTACAGATTCTCCTTCAATGAAGAGGTAGAATTAATGAAAAAATACATAAACTGAAGTAGCTCAGATTCCCAATGTCAAAAGTTGATTTCTGAGAAGCAGGTAAAACAAAACATTTGGTGAGATAGACTAAGGAAAATGAGAAGGACGAGATGTACTGTTAGAAGTGAGACTCACACAAATGTGAACTGGCCAATAGGATATGAATTCCAGATATCATCCTTTAGTAGAACTGCCTTTTAGCTTTCTGAATGGTGCCTTTAGGTGAACATCAGATTTTAGTGTAATTTTAGTTTTATCTTAGAAAGAAACTTGCTTTGTATTCTTTAATTTTCCTTTTGTTTTCTCTGGCAACTGCAAAGTAAGGAAAGATCAGAAAACTCAAATTTCTTCAAAGTTTACTCAACATTTCTAAATCTAACCATTTTAAGTGAAAATTTGTTTATGAGACTTTAATGCTAATAACTAATGCTCTTACTTTTGCGGTAGATTTATAATCCTAGATTTTATGTAAGTTGGATTATGATTAATTCTGTCAGACTTTCCAAGATTGAAGAAAGATAACTGTAATGTATATCTATGTAGAAGTGGAGATAATATAGTTTGTTTTTGTTGTTTTTAGTCTCTTAGACATTTCTGACTGTTTTCAGACTCCATGGACTGTGGCCTGCCAGGTTCCTTGTCCATGTGATTTCACAGACAAGAGTACTGGATTTGTTGTCATCTCCTTCTCCAGTATACATAGTTTTGATACATGATATCACCCTGTTTATATGAAAGAGTACATTTTTTTTTAAAATTGACTTTTGACTTTCAGAGATTTGAAATATCTAATAATTACTTTTTCTCTGAATCCTTTGCTATAGGTCTCCTATTCCATCCAAATTGACAAGAAAACATACACTTTCCCACTTGAAAAACAGTAAGTGGACATTCTTCTTTTCATAGAGTTGTTTTAGTTTCTTAAGTTTTTAATGGCTTCCTATAACTGAGTCTACATTAAAGCCTAAACATTCAAAAGCATGAGTATTTTATTTAACATGTTAAGTCTTCTTGTTAAATCATGTCGTTAGAGCTTTTGAGTCATTATCATTAGACCTTAAGTCTCATATTCAGAATTCAACTAAATGATATAAATATTAGAGCCATATGAATACATGCACATCAATTTATGTACTCCTTACATTTAATTAGCATTGAGGGCAATTGTCAATGAAGCTAATGTTATCTG
>NW_017205233.1:0-18545 GCF_001704415.2 Capra hircus
CTCAGCGCCGCACGGAGAGCACCAGGCTCCCAGGGCCCCTGGCTGGGGTCTTCAGCCCCCACACACCGGGAGGCTGATTCCGTGTTCGCCCAAAAGTGTATGACAGACGTAGGTTCCCTAGCACTCTCCTCCCCAGCAGAGACATGTGCAGGTGGTTGGGGCCTGATCCTGCGTGTCTGGGTTCCCGCCGCACAGCCCCAACTCAGGGGAAGCAGCCCCTGAGGCAAGACCTGCTGGAGGAGCCCTGAGCCCCCGCCTGATAGGCGAGTGCACAGCCAGCAGGGAAGCGAGCCTCCTAGGGGGAAGAGGAGGCAGCCCAGCCCTGTCATGCTGAAAGCCCTGCTTGCACGGAGCTAAGTGGGCCTCCTGTTCGGCAGAGCTCTAGCTCTGCTCAGAGCCCCGATCTCGCAGAGTTACTGGCGTTGGGCCCTTCTGCCATGGGCGAGCCTTGCCCAGACTTGCCTTGCTTTTAGGCTCCCTCCCCAGGAAGGAGCAGCCTGTGTGAGGCTGGGAGACGCCACTGGCCCTTCCTGGCCTTCAGCTCTGCTCCTGCCTTGCCTTTGCCCTTAGGTTCCAAGCGTCCTTGAGGAGGGCTCAGGGGCTGCTGGGTTGCACACTGCAAGGGCTCCAGCAGTGAGAGCTCTGTCAGAGGGAGGCGAGGGTAACAGCAGGTATCCTTCAGCGGTTGCTTGGCTGCCCAGACTCAGCGCCGCACGGAGAGCACAGGCTCCCAGGGCCCCTGGCAGGCGTCTTCAGCCCCGGAGAACCAAAGGCTGTCTCCGTGGGTGCCCAGAGAGTATATGACAGACGTAGGTTCCCTAGCACTCTCCTCCCCAGCAGAGACATGTGCAGGTGGTTGGGGCCTGATCCTGCGTGTCTGGGTTCCCGCCCACAGCACCAGCTCAGGGGAAGCAGCCCCTGAGGCAAGACCTGCTGGAGGAGCCCTGCGCCCCCGCCTGATAGGCGAGTGCAGAGCCAGCAGGGAAGCGAGCCTCCTCGGGGAAGAGGAGGCAGCCCAGCCCCGTCAAGCTGAAAGCCCTGCTTGCACGGAGCCAAGTGCGCCTCCAGTACTGGCAGAGCTCTAGCTCTGGCTCAGAGGCCCGATCTGACAGAGTTCCTGGCGTGGGGCTTGTTCTGCCATGGGCGAGCCTTGCCCAGACTTGCCTTGCTTTTAGGCTCCCTCCCCAGGAAGGAGCAGGCTGTGTGAGGCTGGGAGACGCCACTTCCGCCTTCCCTGGCTTCAGCTCTTGTCCTTTGCACTTAGGTCCCAAGCGTCCTTGAGGAGGGCTCAGGGGCTGGTGGGTTGCACACTGCCAAGGGCTCCAGCAGTGAGAGCTCTGTCAGAGGAAGCGAGGGCAACAGCAGGTATCCTTCAGCGGTTGCTTGGCTGCCCAGACTCAGGCGCTGCACGGAGAGCACCAGGTTCCAAGGGCCCCTGGCTGGGGTTTGCAGCCCCGCACACCTAGAGGCTGACTCCGTGGGTGCCTAGAAAGTGTGTGACAGACGTAGCTTCCCTAGCACTCTCCTCCCCAACAGAGACATGTGCAGGTGGTTGGGGCCTGATCCTGCGTGTCTGGGTTCACGGCCCGCATCCCCAACTCAGGGGAAGCAGCCCCTGAGGCAAGACCTGCTGGAGGAGCCCTGAGCCCCCGCCTGATAGGCGCAGTGCACAGCCAGCAGGGAAGCGAGCCTCCCTAGGGGGAAGAGGAGGCAGCCCAGCCCCCTCAAGCTGAAACCCTGCTTGCACGGAGCTAAGAGCGCCTCCAGTAAGGCAGAGCTCTAGCTCTGCTCAGAGCCCCGATCTGGCAGCGTCCCCTGCGCGAGGCTGCTCTGCCGGGGCCGAGCATTGCCCAGACTTGCCTTGCTTTTAGGCTCCCTCTCCAGGGAAGAGCAGGCTGTGTGAGGCTGGGAGACGCCACTGGTTACTTCCTTGCCTCAGCTCCGCTCCTGCCTTGCCTTTGCACTTAGGTGCCAGGCGTCCTTGGGGAGGGCTTAGGGGCTGGTGGGTTGCACACTGCCAAGGGATCCAGCAGTGAGAGCTCTGTCAGAGGGAAGGGAAGGGCAACTGCAGGACTCCTCCAGCGGATGCGTGGCCCGCCAGACTCAGCGCCGCACGGAGAGCACCAGGCTCCCAGGGCCCCTGGCTGGGTCTTCAGCCGCCCGCACACCGGGAGGCCTGATTCCGTGTTCGCCCAAAAGTGTATGACAGACGTAGGTTCCCTAGCACTCTCCTCCCCAGCAGAGACATGTGCAGGTGGTTGGGGCCTGATCCTGCGTGTCTGGGTTCCCGCCCACAGCCCCAACTCAGGGGAAGCAGCCCCTGAGGCAAGACCTGCTGGAGGAGCCCTGAGCCCCCGCCTGATAGGCGAGTGCACAGCCAGCAGGGAAGCGAGCCTCCTAGGGGGAAGAGGAGGCAGCCCAGCCCTGTCATGCTGAAAGCCCTGCTTGCACGGAGCTAAGTGGGCCTCCTGTTCGGCAGAGCTCTAGCTCTGCTCAGAGCCCCGATCTCGCAGAGTTACTGGCGTTGGGCCTTCTGCCATGGGCGAGCCTTGCCCAGACTTGCCTTGCTTTTAGGCTCCCTCCCCAGGAAGGAGCAGCCTGTGTGAGGCTGGGAGACGCCACTGGCGCCTTCCTGCCTTCAGCTCTGCTCCTGCCTTGCCTTTGCCCTTAGGTTCCAAGCGTCCTTGAGGAGGGCTCAGGGGCTGGTGGGTTGCACACTGCCAAGGGCTCCAGCAGTGAGAGCTCTGGTCAGAGGGAGGCGAGGGTAACAGCAGGTATCCTTCAGCGGTTGCTTGGCTGCCCAGACTCAGCGCCGCACGGAGAGCACGAGGCTCCCAGGGCCCCTGGCAGGCGTCTTCAGCCCCGGAGAACCAAAGGCTGTCTCCGTGGGTGCCCAGAGAGTATATGACAGACGTAGGTTCCCTAGCACTCTCCTCCCCAGCAGAGACATGTGCAGGTGGTTGGGGCCTGATCCTGCGTGTCTGGGTTCCCGCCCACAGCACCAGCTCAGGGGAAGCAGCCCCTGAGGCAAGACCTGCTGGAGGAGCCCTGCGCCCCCGCCTGATAGGCGAATGCAGAGCCAGCAGGGAAGCGAGCCTCCTCGGGGGAAGAGGAGGCAGCCCAGCCCCGTCAAGCTGAAAGCCTTGCTTGCACGGAGCCAAGTGCGCCTCCCAGTTCGGCAGAGCTCTAGCTCTGCTCAGAGCCCCGATCTGGCAGAGTTCCCGTCGCGAGGCTGCTCTGCCATGGGCGAGCCTTGCCCAGACTTGCCTTGCTTTTAGGCTCCCTCTCCAGGAAGGAGCAGGCTGTGTGAGGCTGGGAGACGCCACTGGCGCCTTCCTGGCTTCAGCTATGCTCCTGCCTTGCCTATGCACTTAGCTCCCAAGCGTCCTTGAGGAGGGCTCAGGGGCTGCTGGGTTGCACACTGACAAGGGCTCCATCAGTGAGAGCTCTGTCAGAGGGAAGCGAAGGGCAAAAGCAGGGCTCCTTCTGCGGTTGCTTTGCCGCCCAGACTCAGCGCCGCACGGAGAACACCAGGCTCCCAGGGCCCTGGCTGGAGTCTGCAGCCCCGGACAACCAAAGGCTGTCTCTGTGGGTGCCCTGAGAGTGTGTGACAGACGTAGGTTCCCTAGCACTCTCCTCCCAGCAGAGACATGTGCAGGTGGTTGGGGCCTTATACTGGGTGTCTGGGTTCCCGCCCACAGGACCAGCTCAGGGGAAGCAGCCCCTGAGGCAAGACCTGCTGGAGGAGCCCTGCGCCCCCGCCTGATAGGCGAGTGCAGAGCCAGCAGGGAAGCGAGCCTCCTCGGGGGAAGAGGAGGCAGCCCAGCCCCGTCAAGCTGAAAGCCCTGCTTGCACGGAGCCAAGTGCGCCTCCAGTACTGGCAGAGCTCTAGCTCTGCTCAGAGGCCCGATCTGACAGAGTTCCTGGCGTGGGGCTTGTTCTGCCATGGGCGAGCCTTGCCCAGACTTGCCTTGCTTTTAGGCTCCCTCCCCAGGAAGGAGCAGGCTGTGTGAGGCTGGGAGACGCCACTTCCGCCTTCCTGGCTTCAGCTCTTGTCCTTTGCACTTAGGTCCCAAGCGTCCTTGAGGAGGGCTCAGGGGCTGGTGGGTTGCACACTGCCAAGGGCTCCAGCAGTGAGAGCTCTGTCAGAGGGAAGCGAGGGCAACAGCAGGTATCCTTCAGCGGTTGCTTGGCTGCCCAGACTCAGCGCTGCACGGAGAGCACCAGGTTCCAAGGGCCCCTGGCTGGGGTTTGCAGCCCCGCACACCTAGAGGCTGACTCCGTGGGTGCCTAGAAAGTGTGTGACAGACGTAGCTTCCCTAGCACTCTCCTCCCCAACAGAGACATGTGCAGGTGGTTGGGGCCTGATCCTGCGTGTCTGGGTTCCACGCCCGCATCCCCAACTCAGGGGAAGCAGCCCCTGAGGCAAGACCTGCTGGAGGAGCCCTGAGCCCCCGCCTGATAGGCGAGTGCACAGCCAGCAGGGAAGCGAGCCTCCTAGGGGGAAGAGGAGGCAGCCCAGCCCCCTCAAGCTGAAACCCTGCTTGCACGGAGCTAAGAGCGCCTCCAGTAAGGCAGAGCTCTAGCTCTGCTCAGAGCCCCGATCTGGCAGCGTCCCCTGCGCGAGGCTGCTCTGCCGGGGCCGAGCATTGCCCAGACTTGCCTTGCTTTTAGGCTCCCTCTCCAGGGAAGAGCAGGCTGTGTGAGGCTGGGAGACGCCACTGGTTACTTCCTTGCCTCAGCTCCGCTCCTGCCTTGCCTTTGCACTTAGGTGCCAGGCGTCCTTGGGGAGGGCTTAGGGGCTGGTGGGTTGCACACTGCCAAGGGATCCAGCAGTGAGAGCTCTGTCAGAGGGAAGGGAAGGGGCAACTGCAGGACTCCTCCAGCGGATGCGTGGCCGGCCAGACTCAGCGCCGCACGGAGAGCACCAGGCTCCCAGGGCCCCTGGCTGGGGTCTTCAGCCCCGCACACCGGGAGGCTGATTCCGTGTTCGCCCAAAAAGTGTATGACAGACGTAGGTTCCCTAGCACTCTCCTCCCCAGCAGAGACATGTGCAGGTGGTTGGGGCCTGATCCTGGCGTGTCTGGGTTCCCGCCCACAGCCCCAACTCAGGGGAAGCAGCCCCTGAGGCAAGACCTGCTGGAGGAGCCCTGAGCCCCCGCCTGATAGGCGAGTGCACAGCCAGCAGGGAAGCGAGCCTCCTAGGGGGAAGAGGAGGCAGCCCAGCCCTGTCATGCTGAAAGCCCTGCTTGCACGGAGCTAAGTGGGCCTCCTGTTCGGCAGAGCTCTAGCTCTGCTCAGAGCCCCGATCTCGCAGAGTTACTGGCGTTGGGCCCTTCTGCCATGGGCGAGCCTTGCCCAGACTTGCCTTGCTTTTAGGCTCCCTCCCCAGGAAGGAGCAGCCTGTGTGAGGCTGGGAGACGCCACTGGCGCCTTCCTGCCTTCAGCTCTGCTCCTGCCTTGCCTTTGCCCTTAGGTTCCAAGCGTCCTTGAGGAGGGCTCAGGGGCTGGTGGGTTGCACACTGCCAAGGGCTCCAGCAGTGAGAGCTCTGTCAGAGGGAGGCGAGGGTAACAGCAGGTATCCTTCAGCGGTTGCTTGGCTGCCCAGACTCAGCGCCGCACGGAGAGCACGAGGCTCCCAGGGCCCCTGGCAGGCGTCTTCAGCCCCGGAGAACCAAAGGCTGTCTCCGTGGGTGCCCAGAGAGTATATGACAGACGTAGGTTCCCTAGCACTCTCCTCCCCAGCAGAGACATGTGCAGGTGGTTGGGGCCTGATCCTGCGTGTCTGGGTTCCCGCCCACAGCACCAGCTCAGGGGAAGCAGCCCCTGAGGCAAGACCTGCTGGAGGAGCCCTGCGCCCCCGCCTGATAGGCGAATGCAGAGCCAGCAGGGAAGCGAGCCTCCTCGGGGGAAGAGGAGGCAGCCCAGCCCCGTCAAGCTGAAAGCCTTGCTTGCACGGAGCCAAGTGCGGCCTCCAGTTCGGCAGAGCTCTAGCTCTGCTCAGAGCCCCGATCTGGCAGAGTTCCCGTCGCGAGGCTGCTCTGCCATGGGCGAGCCTTGCCCAGACTTGCCTTGCTTTTAGGCTCCCTCTCCAGGAAGGAGCAGGCTGTGTGAGGCTGGGAGACGCCACTGGCGCCTTCCTGGCTTCAGCTATGCTCCTGCCTTGCCTATGCACTTAGCTCCCAAGCGTCCTTGAGGAGGGCTCAGGGGCTGCTGGGTTGCACACTGACAAGGGCTCCATCAGTGAGAGCTCTGTCAGAGGGAAGCGAAGGGCAAAAGCAGGGCTCCTTCTGCGGTTGCTTTGCCGCCCAGACTCAGCGCCGCACGGAGAACACCAGGCTCCAGGGCCCCTGGCTGGAGTCTGCAGCCCCGGACAACCAAAGGCTGTCTCTGTGGGTGCCCTGAGAGTGTGTGACAGACGTAGGTTCCCTAGCACTCTCCTCCCCAGCAGAGACATGTGCAGGTGGTTGGGGCCTTATACTGGGTGTCTGGGTTCCCGCCCACAGGACCAGCTCAGGGGAAGCAGCCCCTGAGGCAAGACCTGCTGGAGGAGCCCTGCGCCCCCGCCTGATAGGCGAGTGCAGAGCCAGCAGGGAAGCGAGCCTCCTCGGGGGAAGAGGAGGCAGCCCAGCCCCGTCAAGCTGAAAGCCCTGCTTGCACGGAGCCAAGTGCGCCTCCAGTACTGCAGAGCTCTAGCTCTGCTCAGAGGCCCGATCTGACAGAGTTCCTGGCGTGGGGCTTGTTCTGCCATGGGCGAGCCTTGCCCAGACTTGCCTTGCTTTTAGGCTCCCTCCCCAGGAAGGAGCAGGCTGTGTGAGGCTGGGAGACGCCACTTCCGCCTTCCTGGCTTCAGCTCTTGTCCTTTGCACTTAGGTCCCAAGCGTCCTTGAGGAGGGCTCAGGGGCTGGTGGGTTGCACACTGCCAAGGGCTCCAGCAGTGAGAGCTCTGTCAGAGGGAAGCGAGGGCAACAGCAGGTATCCTTCAGCGGTTGCTTGGCTGCCAGACTCAGCGCTGCACGGAGAGCACCAGGTTCCAAGGGCCCCTGGCTGGGGTTTGCAGCCCCGCACACCTAGAGGCTGACTCCGTGGGTGCCTAGAAAGTGTGTGACAGACGTAGCTTCCCTAGCACTCTCCTCCCCAACAGAGACATGTGCAGGTGGTTGGGGCCTGATCCTGCGTGTCTGGGTTCACGCCCGCATCCCCAACTCAGGGGAAGCAGCCCCTGAGGCAAGACCTGCTGGAGGAGCCCTGAGCCCCCGCCTGATAGGCGAGTGCACAGCCAGCAGGGAAGCGAGCCTCCTAGGGGGAAGAGGAGGCAGCCCAGCCCCTCAAGCTGAAACCCTGCTTGCACGGAGCTAAGAGCGCCTCCAGTAAGGCAGAGCTCTAGCTCTGCTCAGAGCCCCGATCTGGCAGGCGTCCCCTGCGCGAGGCTGCTCTGCCGGGCCGAGCATTGCCCAGACTTGCCTTGCTTTTAGGCTCCCTCTCCAGGGAAGAGCAGGCTGTGTGAGGCTGGGAGACGCCACTGGTTACTTCCTTGCCTCAGCTCCGCTCCTGCCTTGCCTTTGCACTTAGGTGCCAGGCGTCCTTGGGAGGGCTTAGGGGCTGGTGGGTTGCACACTGCCAAGGGATCCAGCAGTGAGAGCTCTGTCAGAGGGAAGGGAAGGGCAACTGCAGGACTCCTCCAGCGGATGCGTGGCCGGCCAGACTCAGCGCCGCACGGAGAGCACCAGGCTCCCAGGGCCCCTGGCTGGGGTCTTCAGCCCCGCACACCGGGAGGCTGATTCCGTGTTCGCCCAAAAAGTGTATGACAGACGTAGGTTCCCTAGCACTCTCCTCCCCAGCAGAGACATGTGCAGGTGGTTGGGGCCTGATCCTGCGTGTCTGGGTTCCCGCCCACAGCCCCAACTCAGGGGAAGCAGCCCCTGAGGCAAGACCTGCTGGAGGAGCCCTGAGCCCCCGCCTGATAGGCGAGTGCACAGCCAGCAGGGAAGCGAGCCTCCTAGGGGGAAGAGGAGGCAGCCCAGCCCTGTCATGCTGAAAGCCCTGCTTGCACGGAGCTAAGTGGGCCTCCTGTTCGGCAGAGCTCTAGCTCTGCTCAGAGCCCCGATCTCGCAGAGTTACTGGCGTTGGGCCCTTCTGCCATGGGCGAGCCTTGCCCAGACTTGCCTTGCTTTTAGGCTCCCTCCCCAGGAAGGAGCAGCCTGTGTGAGGCTGGGAGACGCCACTGGCGCCTTCCTGCCTTCAGCTCTGCTCCTGCCTTGCCTTTGCCCTTAGGTTCCAAGCGTCCTTGAGGAGGGCTCAGGGGCTGCTGGGTTGCACACTGCCAAGGGCTCCAGCAGTGAGAGCTCTGTCAGAGGGAGGCGAGGGTAACAGCAGGTATCCTTCAGCGGTTGCTTGGCTGCCCAGACTCAGCGCCGCACGGAGAGCACGAGGCTCCCAGGGCCCCTGGCAGGCGTCTTCAGCCCCGGAGAACCAAAGGCTGTCTCCGTGGGTGCCCAGAGAGTATATGACAGACGTAGGTTCCCTAGCACTCTCCTCCCCAGCAGAGACATGTGCAGGTGGTTGGGGCCTGATCCTGCGTGTCTGGGTTCCCGCCCACAGCACCAGCTCAGGGGAAGCAGCCCCTGAGGCAAGACCTGCTGGAGGAGCCCTGCGCCCCCGCCTGATAGGCGAATGCAGAGCCAGCAGGGAAGCGAGCCTCCTCGGGGGAAGAGGAGGCAGCCCAGCCCCGTCAAGCTGAAAGCCTTGCTTGCACGGAGCCAAGTGCGCCTCCAGTTCGGCAGAGCTCTAGCTCTGCTCAGAGCCCCGATCTGGCAGAGTTTCCCGTCGCGAGGCTGCTCTGCCATGGGCGAGCCTTGCCCAGACTTGCCTTGCTTTTAGGCTCCCTCTCCAGGAAGGAGCAGGCTGTGTGAGGCTGGGAGACGCCACTGGCGCCTTCCTGGCTTCAGCTATGCTCCTGCCTTGCCTATGCACTTAGCTCCCAAGCGTCCTTGAGGAGGGCTCAGGGGCTGCTGGGTTGCACACTGACAAGGGCTCCATCAGTGAGAGCTCTGTCAGAGGGAAGCGAAGGGCAAAAGCAGGGCTCCTTCTGCGGTTGCTTTGCCGCCCAGACTCAGCGCCGCACGGAGAACACCAGGCTCCCAGGGCCCCTGGCTGGAGTCTGCAGCCCCCGGACAACCAAAGGCTGTCTCTGTGGGTGCCCTGAGAGTGTGTGACAGACGTAGGTTCCCTAGCACTCTCCTCCCCAGCAGAGACATGTGCAGGTGGTTGGGGCCTTATACTGGGTGTCTGGGTTCCCGCCCACAGGACCAGCTCAGGGGAAGCAGCCCCTGAGGCAAGACCTGCTGGAGGAGCCCTGCGCCCCCGCCTGATAGGCGAGTGCAGAGCCAGCAGGGAAGCGAGCCTCCTCGGGGGAAGAGGAGGCAGCCCAGCCCCGTCAAGCTGAAAGCCCTGCTTGCACGGAGCCAAGTGCGCCTCCAGTACTGCAGAGCTCTAGCTCTGCTCAGAGGCCCGATCTGACAGAGTTCCTGGCGTGGGGCTTGTTCTGCCATGGGCGAGCCTTGCCCAGACTTGCCTTGCTTTTAGGCTCCCTCCCCAGGAAGGAGCAGGCTGTGTGAGGCTGGGAGACGCCACTTCCGCCTTCCTGGCTTCAGCTCTTGTCCTTTGCACTTAGGTCCCAAGCGTCCTTGAGGAGGGCTCAGGGGCTGGTGGGTTGCACACTGCCAAGGGCTCCAGCAGTGAGAGCTCTGTCAGAGGGAAGCGAGGGCAACAGCAGGTATCCTTCAGCGGTTGCTTGGCTGCCCAGACTCAGCGCTGCACGGAGAGCACCAGGTTCCAAGGGCCCCTGGCTGGGGTTTTGCAGCCCCGCACACCTAGAGGCTGACTCCGTGGGTGCCTAGAAAGTGTGTGACAGACGTAGCTTCCCTAGCACTCTCCTCCCCAACAGAGACATGTGCAGGTGGTTGGGGCCTGATCCTGCGTGTCTGGGTTCACGCCCGCATCCCCAACTCAGGGGAAGCAGCCCCTGAGGCAAGACCTGCTGGAGGAGCCCTGAGCCCCCGCCTGATAGGCGAGTGCACAGGCCAGCAGGGAAGCGAGCCTCCTAGGGGGAAGAGGAGGCAGCCCAGCCCCCTCAAGCTGAAACCCTGCTTGCACGGAGCTAAGAGCGCCTCCAGTAAGGCAGAGCTCTAGCTCTGCTCAGAGCCCCGATCTGGCAGCGTCCCCTGCGCGAGGCTGCTCTGCCGGGGCCGAGCATTGCCCAGACTTGCCTTGCTTTTAGGCTCCCTCTCCAGGGAAGAGCAGGCTGTGTGAGGCTGGGAGACGCCACTGGTTACTTCCTTGCCTCAGCTCCGCTCCTGCCTTGCCTTTGCACTTAGGTGCCAGGCGTCCTTGGGGAGGGCTTAGGGGCTGGTGGGTTGCACACTGCCAAGGGATCCAGCAGTGAGAGCTCTGTCAGAGGGAAGGGAAGGGCAACTGCAGGACTCCTCCAGCGGATGCGTGGCCGGCCAGACTCAGCGCCGCACGGAGAGCACCAGGCTCCCAGGGCCCCTGGCTGGGGTCTTCAGCCCCGCACACCGGGAGGCTGATTCCGTGTTCGCCCAAAAAGTGTATGACAGACGTAGGTTCCCTAGCACTCTCCTCCCCAGCAGAGACATGTGCAGGTGGTTGGGGCCTGATCCTGCGTGTCTGGGTTCCCGCCCACAGGCCCCAACTCAGGGGAAGCAGCCCCTGAGGCAAGACCTGCTGGAGGAGCCCTGAGCCCCCGCCTGATAGGCGAGTGCACAGCCAGCAGGGAAGCGAGCCTCCTAGGGGGAAGAGGAGGCAGCCCAGCCCTGTCATGCTGAAAGCCCTGCTTGCACGGAGCTAAGTGGGCCTCCTGTTCGGCAGAGCTCTAGCTCTGCTCAGAGCCCCGATCTCGCAGAGTTACTGGCGTTGGGCCCTTCTGCCATGGGCGAGCCTTGCCCCAGACTTGCCTTGCTTTTAGGCTCCCTCCCCCAGGAAGGAGCAGCCTGTGTGAGGCTGGGAGACGCCACTGGCGCCTTCCTGCCTTCAGCTCTGCTCCTGCCTTGCCTTTGCCCTTAGGTTCCAAGCGTCCTTGAGGAGGGCTCAGGGGCTGGTGGGTTGCACACTGCCAAGGGCTCCAGCAGTGAGAGCTCTGTCAGAGGGAGGCGAGGGTAACAGCAGGTATCCTTCAGCGGTTGCTTGGCTGCCCAGACTCAGCGCCGCACGGAGAGCACGAGGCTCCCAGGGCCCCTGGCAGGCGTCTTCAGCCCCGGAGAACCAAAGGCTGTCTCCGTGGGTGCCCAGAGAGTATATGACAGACGTAGGTTCCCTAGCACTCTCCTCCCCAGCAGAGACATGTGCAGGTGGTTGGGGCCTGATCCTGGCGTGTCTGGGTTCCCGCCCACAGCACCAGCTCAGGGGAAGCAGCCCCTGAGGCAAGACCTGCTGGAGGAGCCCTGCGCCCCCGCCTGATAGGCGAATGCAGAGCCAGCAGGGAAGCGAGCCTCCTCGGGGGAAGAGGAGGCAGCCCAGGCCCCGTCAAGCTGAAAGCCTTGCTTGCACGGAGCCAAGTGCGCCTCCAGTTCGGCAGAGCTCTAGCTCTGCTCAGAGCCCCGATCTGGCAGAGTTCCCGTCGCGAGGCTGCTCTGCCATGGGCGAGCCTTGCCCAGACTTGCCTTGCTTTTAGGCTCCCTCTCCAGGAAGGAGGCAGGCTGTGTGAGGCTGGGAGACGCCACTGGCGCCTTCCTGGCTTCAGCTATGCTCCTGCCTTGCCTATGCACTTAGCTCCCAAGCGTCCTTGAGGAGGGCTCAGGGGCTGCTGGGTTGCACACTGACAAGGGCTCCATCAGTGAGAGCTCTGTCAGAGGGAAGCGAAGGGCAAAAGCAGGGCTCCTTCTGCGGTTGCTTTGCCGCCCAGACTCAGCGCCGCACGGAGAACACCAGGCTCCCAGGGCCCCTGGCTGGAGTCTGCAGCCCCGGACAACCAAAGGCTGTCTCTGTGGGTGCCCTGAGAGTGTGTGACAGACGTAGGTTCCCTAGCACTCTCCTCCCCAGCAGAGACATGTGCAGGTGGTTGGGGCCTTATACTGGGTGTCTGGGTTCCCGCCCACAGGACCAGCTCAGGGGAAGCAGCCCCTGAGGCAAGACCTGCTGGAGGAGCCCTGCGCCCCCGCCTGATAGGCGAGTGCAGAGCCAGCAGGGAAGCGAGCCTCCTCGGGGGAAGAGGAGGCAGCCCAGCCCCGTCAAGCTGAAAGCCCTGCTTGCACGGAGCCAAGTGCGCCTCCAGTACTGCAGAGCTCTAGCTCTGCTCAGAGGCCCGATCTGACAGAGTTCCTGGCGTGGGGGCTTGTTCTGCCATGGGCGAGCCTTGCCCAGACTTGCCTTGCCTTTTAGGCTCCCTCCCCAGGAAGGAGCAGGCTGTGTGAGGCTGGGAGACGCCACTTCCGCCTTCCTGGCTTCAGCTCTTGTCCTTTGCACTTAGGTCCCAAGCGTCCTTGAGGAGGGCTCAGGGGCTGGTGGGTTGCACACTGCCAAGGGCTCCAAGCAGTGAGAGCTCTGTCAGAGGGAAGCGAGGGCAACAGCAGGTATCCTTCAGCGGGTTGCTTGGCTGCCCAGACTCAGCGCTGCACGGAGAGCACCAGGTTCCAAGGGCCCCTGGCTGGGGTTTGCAGCCCCGCACACCTAGAGGCTGACTCCGTGGGTGCCTAGAAAGTGTGTGACAGACGTAGCTTCCCTAGCACTCTCCTCCCCAACAGAGACATGTGCAGGTGGTTGGGGCCTGATCCTGCGTGTCTGGGTTCACGCCCGCATCCCCAAACTCAGGGGAAGCAGCCCCTGAGGCAAGACCTGCTGGAGGAGCCCTGAGCCCCCGCCTGATAGGCCGAGTGCACAGCCAGCAGGGAAGCGAGCCTCCTAGGGGGAAGAGGAGGCAGCCCAGCCCCTCAAGCTGAAACCCTGCTTGCACGGAGCTAAGAGCGCCTCCAGTAAGGCAGAGCTCTAGCTCTGCTCAGAGCCCCGATCTGGCAGCGTCCCCTGCGCGAGGCTGCTCTGCCGGGCCCGAGCATTGCCCAGACTTGCCTTGCTTTTAGGCTCCCTCTCCAGGGAAGAGCAGGCTGTGTGAGGCTGGGAGACGCCACTGGTTACTTCCTTGCCTCAGCTCCGCTCCTGCCTTGCCTTTGCACTTAGGTGCCAGGCGTCCTTGGGGAGGGCTTAGGGGCTGGTGGGGTTGCACACTGCCAAGGGATCCAGCAGTGGAGAGCTCTGTCAGAGGGAAGGGAAGGGCAACTGCAGGACTCCTCCAGCGGATGCGTGGCCGGCCAGACTCAGCGCCGCACGGAGAGCACCAGGCTCCCAGGGCCCCTGGCTGGGCGTCTTCAGCCCCGGCACACCGGGAAAGGCTGATTCTCCGTGTTCGCCCAAAAAGTGTATGACAGACGTAGGTTCCCTAGCACTCTCCTCGCCCAGCAGAGACATGTGCAGGTGGTTGGGGCCTGATCCTGCGTGTCTGGGTTCCCGCCCACAGCACCCCAACTCAGGGGAAGCAGCCCCTGAGGCAAGACCTGCTGGAGGAGCCCTGAGCCCCCGCCTGATAGGCGAGTGGCACAGCCAGCAGGGAAGCGAGCCTCCTAGGGGGAAGAGGAGGCAGCCCAGCCCTGTCATGCTGAAAGCCCTGCTTGCACGGAGCTAAGTGGGCCTCCTGTTCGGCAGAGCTCTAGCTCTGCTCAGAGCCCCGATCTCGCAGAGTTACTGGCGTTGGGCCCTTCTGCCATGGGCGAGCCTTGCCCAGACTTGCCTTGCTTTTAGGCTCCCTCCCCAGGAAGGAGCAGCCTGTGTGAGGCTGGGAGACGCCACTGGCGCCTTCCTGCCTTCAGCTCTGCTCCTGCCTTGCCTTTGCCCTTAGGTTCCAAGCGTCCTTGAGGAGGGCTCAGGGGCTGGCTGGGTTGCACACTGCCAAGGGCTCCAGCAGTGAGAGCTCTGTCAGAGGGAGGACGAGGGGTAACAGCAAGGTATCCTTTCAGCGGTTTGCTTGGCTGCCCAGACTCAGGCGCCGCACAGGAGAGCACGAGGCTCCCAGGGCCCCTGGCAGGCGTCTTCAGCCCCGGAGAACCAAAGGCTGTCTCCGTGGGTGCCCAGAGAGTATATGACAGACGTAGGTTCCCTAGCACTCTCCTCCCCAGCAGAGACATGTGCAGGTGGTTGGGGCCTGATCCTGCGTGTCTGGGTTCCCGCCCACCAGCACCAGCTCAGGGGAAGCAGCCCCTGAGGCAAGACCTGCTGGAGGAGCCCTGCGCCCCCCGCCTGATAGGCGAATGCAGAGCCAGCAGGGAAGCGAGCCTCCTCGGGGGAAGAGGAGGCAGCCCAGCCCCGTCAAGCTGAAAGCCTTGCTTGCACGGAGCCAAGTGCGCCTCCAGTTCTGGCAGAGCTCTAGCTCTGCTCAGAGGCCCGATCTGGCAGAGTTCCCGTCGCGTGAGGCTGCTCTGCCATGGGCGAGCCTTGCCCAGACTTGCCTTGCTTTTAGGCTCCCTCTCCAGGAAGGAGCAGGCTGTGTGAGGCTGGGAGACGCCACTGGCGCCTTCCTGGCTTCAGCTATGCTCCTGCCTTGCTATGCACTTAGCTCCCAAGCGTCCTTGAGGAGGGCTCAGGGGCTGCTGGGTTGCACACTGACAAGGGCTCCAGTCAGTGAGAGCTCTGTCAGAGGGAAGCGAAAGGGCAAAAGCAGGGCTTCCTTCTGCGGTTGCTTTGCCGCCCAGACTCAGCGCCGCACGGAGAACACCAGGCTCCCAGGGCCCCTGGCTGGAGTCTGCAGCCCCGGACAACCAAAGGCTGTCTCTGTGGGTGCCCTGAGAGTGTGTGACAGACGTAGGTTCCCTAGCACTCTCCTCCCCTCAGCAGAGACATGTTGCAGGTGGTTGGGGCCTTATACTGGGTGTCTGGGTTCCCGCCCACAGGACCAGCTCAGGGGGAAGCAGCCCCTGAGGCAAGACCTGCTGGAGGAGGACCCTGCGCCCCGCCTGATAGGCGAGTGGCAGAGCCAGCAGGGAAGCGAGCCTCCTCGGGGGAAGAGGAGGCAGCCCAGCCCCGTCAAGCTGAAAGCCCTGCTTGCACGGAGCCAAGTGCGCCTCCAGTACTGCAGAGCTCTAGCTCTGCTCCAGAGGCCCGATCTGACAGAGTTCCTTGGCGTGGGGCTTGTTCTGCCATGGCGAGCCTTGCCCAGACTTGCCTTGCTTTTTAGGCTCCCTCCCCAGGAAGGAGCAGGCTGTGTGAGGCTGGGAGACGCCACTTCCGCCCTTCCTGGCTTCAGCTCTTGTCCTTTGCACTTAGGTCCCAAGCGTCCTTGAGGAGGGCTCAGGGGCTGGTGGGTTGCACACTGCCAAGGGCTCCAGCAGTGAGAGCTCTGTCAGAGGGAAAGCGGAGGGCAACAGCAGGTATCCTTCAGCGGTTGCTTTGGCTGCCCAGACTCAGCGCTGCACCGGAGAGCACCAGGTTCCAAGGGCCCCTGGCTGGGGTTTGCAGCCCCGCACACCTAGAGGCTGACTCCCGTGGGTGCCTAGAAAGTGTGTGACAGACGTAGCTTCCCTAGCACTCTCCTCCCCAACAGAGACATGTGCAGGTGGTTGGGGCCTGATCCTGCGTGTCTGGGTTCACGCCCGCATCCCCAACTCAGGGGAAGCAGCCCCTGAGGCAAGACCTGCTGGAGGAGCCCTGAGCCCCCGCCTGATAGGCGAGTGCACAGCCAGCAGGGAAGCGAGCCTCCTAGGGGGAAGAGGAGGCAGCCCAGCCCCCTCAAGCTGAAACCCTGCTTGCACGGAGCTAAGAGCGCCTCCAGTAAGGCAGAGCTCTAGCTCTGCTCAGAGCCCCGATCTGGCAGCGTCCCCTGCGCGAGGCTGCTCTGCCGGGGCCGAGCATTGCCCAGACTTGCCTTGCTTTTAGGCTCCCTCTCCAGGGAAGAGCAGGCTGTGTGAGGCTGGGAGACGCCACTGGTTACTTCCTTGCCTCAGCTCCGCTCCTGCCTTGCCTTTGCACTTAGGTGCCAGGCGTCCTTGGGGAGGGCTTAGGGGCTGGTGGGTTGCACACTGCCAAGGGATCCAGCAGTGAGAGCTCTGTCAGAGGGAAGGGAAGGGCAACTGCAGGGACTCCTCCAGCGGATGCGTGGCCGGCCAGACTCAGCGCCGCACGGAGAGCACCAGGCTCCCAGGGCCCCTGGCTGGGGTCTTCAGCCCCGCACACCGGGAGGCTGATTCCGTGTTCGCCCAAAAAGTGTATGACAGACGTAGGTTCCCTAGCACTCTCCTCCCCAGCAGAGACATGTGCAGGTGGTTGGGCCTGATCCTGCGTGTCTGGGTTCCCGCCCACAGCCACCAGCTCAGGGGAAGCAGCCCCTGAGGCAAGACCTGCTGGAGGAGCCCTGCGCCCCCGCCTGATAGGCGAGTGCAGAGCCAGCAGGGAAGCGAGCCTCCTCGGGGGAAGAGGAGGCAGCCCAGCCCCGTCAATGCTGAAAGCCCTGCTTGCACGGAGCCTAAGTGGGCCTCCTGTTCGGCAGAAGCTCTAGCTCTGCTCAGAGGCCCCGATCTCGCAGAGTTCACTGGCATTGGGCTGCTCTGCCATGGGCGAGCCTTGCCCCAGACTTGCCTTGCTTTTAGGCTCCCTCCCCAGGAAGGAGCAGGCCTGTGTGAGGCTGGGAGACGCCACTGGCGCCTTCCTGGCCTTCAGCTCTGCTCCTGCCCTTGCCTTTGCCACTTAGGTTCCCAAGCGTCCTTGAGGAGGGCTCAGGGGCTGCTGGGTTGCACACTGCAAGGGCTCCCAGTCAGTGAGAGCTCTGTCAGAGGGAAGCGAAGGGCAAACAGCAGGGTATCCTTCTGCGGTTGCTTGGCCTGCCCAGACTCAGCGCCGCACGGAGAGCACCAGGTTCCAAGGGCCCCTGGCTGGGGTTTGCAGCCCCGCACACCAGAGGCTGACTCCGTGGGTGCCCAGAAAGTGTGTGACAGACGTAGCTTCCCTAGCACTCTCCTCCCCAGCAGAGACATGTGCAGGTGGTTGGGGCCTGATCCTGCGTGTCTGGGTTCACGCCCATCCCCAACTCAGGGGAAGCAGCCCCTGAGGCAAGACCTGCTGGAGGAGCCCTGAGCCCGCCTGATAGGCGAGTGCACAGCCAGCAGGGAAGCGAGCCTCCTAGGGGGAAGAGGAGGCAGCCCAGCCCCTCAAGCTGAAACCCTGCTTGCACGGAGCTAAAGAGCGCCTCCAGTAAGGCAGAGCTCTAGCTCTGCTCAGAGCCCCGATCTGGCAGAGTCCCCGCGCGAGGCTGCTCTGCCGGGGCGAGCATTGCCCAGACTTGCCTTGCTTTTAGGCTCCCTCTCCAGGGAAGAGCAGGCTGTGTGAGGCTGGGAGACGCCACTGGCTTCCTTGCCTCAGCTCCGCTCCTGCCTTGCCTTTGCACTTAGGTGCCAGCGTCCTTGGGGAGGGCTTAGGGGCTGGTGGGTTGCACACTGCCAAGGGCTCCAGCAGTGAGAGCTCTGTCAGAGGGAAGGGAAGGGCAACTGCAGGACTCCTCCAGCGGTGCGTGGCCGGCCAGACTCAGCGCCGCACGGAGAGCACCAGGCTCCCAGGGCCCTGGCTGGGGTCTTCAGCCCCCGCACACCAGGCTGATTCCGTGTTCGCCCAAAAAGTGTATGACAGACGTAGGTTCCCTAGCACTCTCCTCCCCAGCAGAGACATGTGCAGGTGGTTGGGGCCTGATCCTGCGTGTCTGGGTTCCCGCCCACAGCCCAACTCAGGGGAAGCAGCCCCTGAGGCAAGACCTGCTGGAGGAGCCCTGAGCCCCCCCGCCTGATAGGCGAGTGCACAGCCAGCAGGGAAGCGAGCCTCCTAGGGGGAAGAGGAGGCAGCCCAGCCCTGTCAAGCTGAAAGCCCTGCTTGCACGGAGCTAAGTGGGCCTCCAGTTCGGCAGAGCTCTAGCTCTGCTCAGAGCCCCGATCTGCAGAGTTACTGGCGTTGGGCCCTTCTGCCATGGGCGAGCCTTGCCCAGACTTGCCTTGCTTTTAGGCTCCCTCCCCAGGAAGGAGCAGGCTGTGTGAGGCTGGGAGACGCCACTGGCGCCTTCCTGCCTTCAGCTCTGCTCCTGCCTTGCCTTGCCTTAGGTCCAAGCGTCCTTGAGGAGGGCTCAGGGGCTGGTGGGTTGCACACTGCAAGGGCTCCAGCAGTGAGAGCTCTGTCAGAGGGAAGCGAGGGCAACAGCAGGTATCCTTCAGCGGTTGCTTGGCTGCCCAGACTCAGCGCCGCACGGAGAGCACCAGGTCCCAGGGCCCCTGGCTGGGTCTTCAGCCCCGGACACCAAAGGCTGTCTCTGTGGGTGCCCAGAGAGTGTGTGACAGACGTAGGTTCCCTAGCACTCTCCTCCCCAGCAGAGACATGTGCAGGTGGTTGGGGCCTGATCCTGCGTGTCTGGGTTCCGCGCCCACAGCCCAGCTCAGGGGAAGCAGCCCCTGAGGCAAGACCTGCTGGAGGAGCCCTGCGCCCCGCCTGATAGGCGAATGCAGAGCCAGCAG
>NW_017205234.1:0-5361 GCF_001704415.2 Capra hircus
TGCTTCCTTTGAGTGGAGACGGGTATTCGGGCTTCTTGAGTTGCAGCAAGGGTGTGAAGGACCCTTTGGAAGTCCAGAGGTTAGGTGTGAATAGCCTCGAGACTCCTCAGCGGAAATGGGCCTCATCTCGCCTGGAGGGAGAAACCTCCTGGATTTTCTCGAGTTGCGGCAGGTGCTCTCGATTACGACGGCGACCTCAGGGACCCGCTCTGGTTGCCTCAGGAAAGGCCAGTCCCCATGCGAGTTGCTCGGGTGCCTCTGGGGATTCCTCTCCGTCGATGCCGGGCCTAAGACCTTGTGTGGAGTCGGTGCCGGAAACTGAGGATTCCTCTCCAGTGCAGACATGGAACTTGGGGTACTTCTGGAGTCTCCCCAGGTGAGTCAGTCCTCATCTCGAGTGGGGGCATGCACGTGCGCTTTCCTCCCGAAACTGTAGCTGCAGTGTCGTACTTCCCTTCGCGTGGATCAAGGGATCAGGGGCTTTCCCCGAGGCTTTCACACAGGGCTGTCACACGTGCCACCGTGGTGTGAGTCGATCCTCGGCTTGAAAGTCGAGGCAGGTGCAGGGAAAACAGGTTTCCCTGGAATGGACGGAGACATCTGGTTGACTCTGGGAATGGTGGCACGACCCTGGAGTTCCTCTCGCCTTTCCTGTGGAGAGCGCCTCCTCTTGAGATGCGACGGGAACGCCGGGAATACTTTCCCGACCATGGAGGGAAAGGATCCCTCCTCTCTAGCTAGGAGACGGAAACGGGCTTCTCTGGTGTGGGCCGGGACTCTCGTGCTTTCCTCTCGAGTGGAGACGGGGATGTCGGGAACTTCTTGAGTTGCAGCAAGGGTGTGAAAGGACCTTTGGAAGTTCCAGAGGTATAGGTGTGAATAGCCTCGAGACGCCTCCAGCGGAGAATGGTCCTCATCTCGCCTGGAGGGGAGAACCTCCTGGATTTTCTCGAGTTGCAGCAGGATGCTCTCGACTACGAGGGGAACTTCAGGGACCACTCTGGTGGCCTCAGGAAAGGCCAGTCCCTCATGCGAGTTGCTCATGGGGCCTCTCGGATTCCTCTTCCGTCGATGCCGGGGGCCTAATGATCTTGTGTGGAGTTGGGTGCCGGAAAGTGAGGATTCCTCTCCAGTGCTGACATGGATCTTGGGGGTACTTCTGGAGTCTCCCAGTGGAGTCAGTCCTCGTCACTAGTGGGGCATGCACGTCCGCTTTCCTCCCGAGCTGTAGCAGCAGTGTCGCGCTTCCATTCGCTTGGATCAAGGGATCTGTGGCTTTCCCTCGAGGCTTTCCCTCGAGGCCTTCCACGAGGCTTTCCCACGAGGCTTTCCCACAGAGCTCTCCCACGTGCCACCGTGGTGTGAGTGGATCCTCGCTTGAAAGTCTAGGCAGTGCAGGAAACAGTTTTCCCTGGAATGGACTGAGACCTCTGGGGGACTCTGGTAATGGTGCACGACCCTGGAGTTCCTCTCTCCTTTCTTGTAGAGAGTGCCTCCTCTTGAGATACGACGGGAATGCCGGGAATTCTTTTCCGACCACGCAGGGAAAGCATCCCTCCTCTCGAGCTAGGAGGCGGAAACGGGGCTTCTCTGGATGTGAGCGGGACTCTCGTGCTTCCTCTCGAGTGGAGCTGGGTATGTCGGGGAACATCTTGAGTTGCAGCAAGGGTGTGAAGAACCCTTTGGAAGTTCCAGAGGTTAGGTGTGATTAGCCTGGAGACGCCTCAGCGGAAATGGCCCTCATCTCGCCTGGATGGGAGAACCTCCTGGATTTTCTCGAGTTTCGGCAGGCGCTCTCGACTTACGACGGGGACCTCAGGGACCGCTCTTGTGGCTCAGGAAAGGCCAGTCCCCAAGCTAGTTGCTCGGGGCCTCTCGGGATTCCTCTCCCGTCGATATCGGGGCCTAAGACCTTGGGTGGAGTCGGTGCCAGACCTGAGGTTTCCTCTCCAGTGCTGACATGGATCTTGGGGTACTTCTGGAGTCTCCCCAGTGGAGTCAGTCCTCGTCTCGAGTGGGGCGATGCACGTGCGCTTTCCTCCCGAGCTGTAGTAGCAGTGTCAAGCTTCCTTCGCGTGGATCAAGGGATCTGTGCTTTCCCTCAAGGCTTTCCACAAGGCTTTCCCACGAGGCTTCCCCACAGGGCTTTCCCACGTGCCACCGTGGTTTGAGTTGATCCTCGGCTTGAAAGTCGAAGCAGTGCAGGGAAAACAGGTTTCCCTGGAATAAACTGAGAATTCTGGGGGACTCTGGGAATGGGGCCTGATCCTGGAGTTCCTCTCGCCTTCCTCTGGAGAGCGCCTCCTCTTGAGATGCGACGGAACGCTAGGAATTCTTTCCGACCACACAGGGAAAGGATCCCTCCTCTCGAGCTAGCAGGCGAAACGGGGCCACTCTGGAAGTGCGCGGGACTCTTGTTCCTCTTGAGTGGAGACGGGTATGTCGGGGAACTTCTTGAGTTGCAGCAAGGGTGTGAAGGACCCTTTGGAAGTTCCAGAGGTTAGGTGTGAATAGCCTCGAGACTCCTCAGCGGAAATGGGCCTCATCTCGCCTGGAGGGAGAACCTCCTGGATTTTCTCGAGTTGCGGCAGGTGCTCTCGATTACGACGGCGACCTCAGGGACCCGCTCTGGTTGCCTCAGGAAAGGCCAGTCCCCATGCGAGTTGCTCGGTGCCTCTGGGGATTCCTCTCCCGTCGATGCCGGGCCTAAGACCTTGTGTGGAGTCGGTGCCGGAAACTGAGGATTCCTCTCCAGTGCAGACATGGAACTTGGGGTACTTCTGGAGTCTCCCAGGTGAGTCAGTCCTCATCTCGAGTGGGGGCATGCACGTGCGCTTTCCTCCCGAACTGTAGCTGCAGTGTCGTACTTCCCTTCGCGTGGATCAAGGGATCAGGGGCTTTCCCCGAGGCTTTCACACAGGGCTGTCACACGTGCCACCGTGGTGTGAGTCGATCCTCGGCTTGAAAGTCGAGGCAGTGCAGGGAAAACAGGTTTCCCTGGAATGGACGGAGACATCTGGTTGACTCTGGAATGGTGGCACGACCCTGGAGTTCCTCTCGCCTTTCCTGTGAGAGCGCCTCCTCTTGAGATGCGACGGGAACGCCGGGAATACTTTCCCGACCATGCAGGGAAAGGATCCCTCCTCTCTAGCTAGGAGACGGAAACGGGGCTCCTCTGGATGTGGCCGGACTCTGCTTCCTCTCGAGTGGAGACGGGAATGTCGGGGAACTTCTGGAGTTGCAGCAAGGGTGTGAAGGACCCTTTGGAAGTTCCAGAGTTTAGGTGTGAATAGCCTCGAGACGCCTCAGCGGAGATGGGCCTCATCTCGCCTGGAGGGGAGAACCTCCTGGATTTTCTCGAGTTGCAGCAGGAGCTCTCGACTTACGAAGGGGACTTCAGGGACCCACTCTGGTGGCCTCAGGAAAGGCCAGTCCCATGCGAGTTGCTCATGGGCCTCTCGGGATTCCTCTCCCGTCGATGCCGGGCCTATGATCTTGTGTGGAGTGGGTGCCGGAAAGTGAGGATTCCTCTCCAGTGCTGACATGGATCTTGGGGTACTTCTGGAGTCTCCCCAGTGGAGTCAGTCCTCGTCACTAGTGGGGCATGCACGTCCGCTTTCCTCCCGAGCTGTAGCAGCAGTGTCGCGCTTCCATTCGCTTGGATCAAGGGATCTGTGGCTTTCCCTCGGCTTTCCCTCGAGGCCTTCCCACGAGGCTTTCCCACGAGCTTTCCCACAGAGCTCTCCCACGTGCCACCGTGGTGTGAGTGGATCCTCGGCTTGAAAGTCTAGGCAGTGCAGGGAAACAGTTTTCCCTGGAATGGACTGAGACCTCTGGGGGACTCTGGTAATGGTGGCACGACCTGGAGTTCCTCTCTCCTTTCTTGTAGAGAGTGCCTCCTCTTGAGATACGACGGGAATGCCGGAATTCTTCCGACCACGCAGGGAAAGGATCCCTCCTCTCGAGCTAGGAGGCGGAAACGGGGCTTCTCTGGATGTGAGCGGGACTCTCGTGCTTCCTCTCGAGTGGAGCTGGGTATGTCGGGGAACATCTTGAGTTGCAGCAAGGGTGTGAAGAACCCTTTGGAAGTTCCAGAGGTTAGGTGTGATTAGCCTGGAGACGCCTCAGCGGAAATGGCCCTCATCTCGCCTGGATGGGAGAACCTCCTGGATTTTCTCGAGTTTCGGCAGCGCTCTCGACTTACGACGGGGACCTCAGGGACCCGCTCTTGTGGCCTCAGGAAAGGCCAGTCCCAAGCTAGTTGCTCGGGCCTCTCGGGATTCCTCTCCGTCGATATCGGGGCCTAAGACCTTTGGGTGAGTCGGTGCCAGACCTGAGGTTTCCTCTCCAGTGCTGACATGGATCTTGGGGTACTTCTGGAGTCTCCCCAGTGGAGTCAGTCCTCGTCTCGAGTGGGCGATGCACGTGCGCTTTCCTCCCGAGCTGTAGTAGCAGTGTCGAGCTTCCCTTCGCGTGGATCAAGGGATCTGTGGCTTTCCCTCAAGGCTTTCCCACAAGGCTTTCCACGAGGCTTCCCCACAGGGCTTTCCCACGTGCCACCGTGGTTTGAGTTGATCCTCGGCTTGAAAGTCGAAGCAGTGCAGGGAAAACAGGTTTCCCTGGAATAAACTGAGAATTCTGGGGGACTCTGGGAATGGGGCCTGATCCTGGAGTTCCTCTCGCCTTCCTCTGGAGAGCGCCTCCTCTTGAGATGCGACGGGAACGCTAGGAATTCTTTCCCGACCACACAGGGAAAGGATCCCTCCTCTCGAGCTAGCAGGCGGAAACGGGGCCACTCTGGAAGTGCGCGGGACACTTGTGTTCCTCTTGAGTGGAGACGGTATGTCGGGGAACTTCTTGAGTTGCAGCAAGGGTGTGAAGGACCTTTGGAAGTTCCAGAGGTTAGGTGTGAATAGCCTCGAGACTCCTCAGCGGAAATGGGCCTCATCTCGCCTGGAGGGAGAACCTCCTGGATTTCTCGAGTTGCGGCAGGTGCTCTCGATTACGATGGCGACCTCAGGGACCCGCTCTGGTTGCCTCAGGAAAGGCCAGTCCCCATGCGAGTTGCTCGGTGCCTCTGGGATTCCTCTCCCGTCGATGCCGGGGCCTAAGACCTTGTGTGGAGTCGGTGCCGAAACTGAGGATTCCTCTCCAGTGCAGACATGGAACTTGGGTACTTCTGGAGTCTCCCCAGGTGAGTCAGTCCTCATCTCGAGTGGGGCATGCACGTGCGCTTTCCTCCCGAACTGTAGCTGCAGTGTCGTACTTCCTTCGCGTGGATCAAGGGATCAGGGCTTTCCCCCGCCTTTCACACAGGCTGTCACACGTGCCACCGTGGTGTGAGTCGATTCTCGCTTGAAA
>NW_017205235.1:0-5360 GCF_001704415.2 Capra hircus
GAGAGGAATGCTCAGGTTCCGGCACCGACTCCACACAAGATCTTAGGCCCCGGCATCGACGGAGAGAATCCCGAGAGGCCCCCGAGCAACTCGCATGGGGACTGGCCTTTCCTGAGGCCAACAGAGCGGGTCCCCTGAGGTCCCCGTCGCAAGTCGAGAGCACCTGCCGCAACTCGAGAAAATCCAGGAGGTTCTCCCCTCCAGGCGAGATGAGGCCCATTTGTGCTGAGGCGTCTCGAGGCGAATCACACCTAACCTCTTGAATTTCCAAAGGGTCCTTCACACCCTTGCTGCAACTCAAGAAGTTTCCGCGACATACCCGTCTCCACTTGAGAGGAAGCACGAGAGTCCCGCCCACATCCAGAGGAGCCCCGTTTCCGCCTCCTAGATCGAGAGGAGGCATCCTTTCGCTGCGTGTTCGGGAAAGAATTTCCGGCGTACCCATCTCATCTCAAGAGGAGGTGCTTTCCACAGGCAAGGTGAGAGGAACTCCAGGGTCGTGCCACCACTCCCAGAAACACCAGATGTCTCCGTCCATTCCAGGGAAACCTTTTTTCCCTCCACTGCATCGACTTTCAAGCCAAGGATCGACTCACACCACGGTGGCACGTGGACAGCCTTGTGGTAAAGCCCGTGAAAAAGCCTCCAGGGAAAGCCTCGAGGGAAAGACACAGATCCCTTTATCCCCTCGAAAGGAAGCATGACACTGCTGCTACAGCTCGGGAGGAAAACGCACGTGCATGCCCCGACTCGAGACAAGGACTAACTCCCGTGGGGAGAATCCAGAAGTACCCCAAGATCCATGTCAGCACTGGGAGCGGAATGCTCAGGTTCCGGCCACCGACTCCACACAAGATCTTAGGCCCTGGCATCGACGGGAGAGGAATCCCGAGAGGCCCCCGAGCAACTCGCATGGGGACTGGCATTTCCTGAGGCCACCAGAGCGGGTCTCTGAGGTCCCCGCCGTAAGTCGAGAGCACCTGCCGCAACTCGAGAAACTCCAGTAGGTTCTCCCCTCCAGGCGAGATGAGGCCCATTTCCGCTGAGGCGTCTCGACGCTAATCACACCTAACCTCTGGAACTTCCAAAGGGTCTTTCACACGCTTGCTGCAACTCAAGAAGTTCGCCGACATACCCGTCTCCACTCGAGAGGAAGCACGAGAGTCCCGCCCACAACCAGAGGGTCCCGCTTCCGCCTCCTAGCTCGAGAGGAGGAATCCTTTCCCTGCGTGGTCGGGAAAGAATTCCCGGCGTTCCCGTCACATCTCAAGAGGAGACGCTCTCCACAGGAAAGGCGAGAGAACTCCAGGGTCATGTCACCGTTCCCCGAGTCCCCCAGATGTCTCAGTCCATTCCAGGGAAACCTGTTTTCCCTGCACTTCCTTGAATTTCAAGCCGAGGATCGACTCACACCACGGTGCCACGCGGGACAGCGCTGTGGGAAAGCCTCGTGGGAAAGCCTCGTCGGAAGCCTCGAGGGAAAACCACAGATCCCTTGATCCACGCGAAGGGAAGCGTGACACTGCTGCTACAACTCGGGAGGAAAGCGCACGTGCATGCCCCCTCTCCAGACGAGGACTGACTCCCCTGGGGAGCCTCCAGAAATACCCCAAGATCCATGTCGGCACTGGAGAGGAATCCTCAGGTTCCGTCATCAACTCCACACAATGTATTAGGCCCCGGCATCAAGGGGAGAGGAATCCGAGAGGCCCCGAGCAACTGGCTTGGGGACTGGGCTTTTCTGACGCCACGAGAGCGGGTCCCGGAGGTACCCATCGTAAGTCGAGAGCACCTGCCCCAACTCGAGAAAATCCCAGGAGGTTCTCCCCTCCAGCCGAGATGAGGCCCATTTCCACTGAGGCGTCTCGAGTCTAATCACACCTAACCTCTGGAACTTCCAAAGGGTCCTTCACACCCTTGCTCAACTCAAGAAGTTCCCCGACATACCCGTCTCCACTCGAGAGGAAGCCCGAGAGTCCTGCCCACATCCAGAGGAGCCCCGTTTCCGCCTCCTAGCTCGAGAGGAGGGATCCTTTCCCTGCGTGGTCGAGAAAGAATTCCCGGCCTTCCCGTCGCATCTCAAGAGGAGGCACTCTCCACAGGAAAGGAGAGGAACTCCAGGGTCGTGCCACCATTCCCAGAGTCCCCAGATGTCTCAGTCCATTCCAGGGAAACCTGTTTTTGCTGCACTGCCTCGACTTTCAAGCCGAGGATCCACGGTGGCACGTGGGACAGCCTGTGGGAAAGCCTCGTGGGAAAGTCTCGTGGGAAAGCCTCGAGGGAAAGCCAGTGATCCCTTGATCAACGTGAAGGGAAGTGTGACACTGCTGCTAGAGCTCGGGAGGAAAGCGCACGTGCATGTCCCCACTCCATACGAGGACTGACTCCCCTGGGGAGACCTCAGAAGTACCCCAAGATCCATGTCAGCACTGGAGAGGAATCCTCAGATTCTGGCACCGACTCCACACAAGATCTTAGGCCCCGCATCGACGGGGAGGGGAATCCCGAGAGGCCCCCGAACAACTCGCATGGGGACTGGCCTTTCCTGAGGCCACCAGAGCGGGACCCTGAGGTCCCCGTCGTAAGTAGAGAGCACTTGCCGCAACTCGAGAAAATACAGGAGGTTCTCCCCCTCCAGGCGAGATGAGGCCCATTTCTGCTGAGGCGTCTCGAGGCTAATCACATCTAACCTCTGGAACTTCCAAAGGGTCCTTCACACCATTGCTGCATCTCAAGAAGTTCCCGGACATACCCGTCTCCACTCGAGAGGAAGCCCGAGAGTACCGCACACATCCAGAGGAGCCGCGTTTCCGCCTCCTATCTCGAGAGGAGGTATCCTTTCCCTGCGTTGTGGGGGAAAGAATTCCTCGTGTTCCCTTCGCATCTCAAGAGGAGACGCTCTCCTCAGGAAAGGCGAGAGGAACTCCAGGGTCGTGCCACCATTCCCAGAGTTCCCAAGATGTCTCAGTCCATTCCAGGGAAACCTGTTTCCCCTTCACTGCCTCGACTTTCAAGCCGAGGATCGACTCAAACCACGGTGGCACGTGGGACAGCCCTGTGGGAAAGCCTCGTGGGGAAAGCCTCGAGGGAAAGCCACAGATCCCTTGATCCATGCGAAGGGAAGGGTGACACTGCTGCTATAGCTCTGGAGGAAAGCGCCTGTGCATGCCCCCACTCGAAACGAGGACTGACTCCCCTGGGGAGACTCCAGAAGTACCCCAAGATCCATGTCGGCACTGGAGAGTAATCCTCAGGTTCCAGGACCGACTCCACACAAGGTCTTATGCCCCGGCATCGACGAGTGAGGAATCCCGGGAGCCCCCCGAGCAACTCGCATGGGGACTGGCCTTTCCTGAGGCCACCACAGCGGGTCCCTGAGGTCCCCGTGGTAAGTCGAGGGCATCTGCCGCAACTCGAGAAAATCCAGGAGGTTCTCCCCTTCAGCGAGATGAGGCCCATTTCCGCTGAGGCGTCTCCCGGCAAATCACACCTAACCTCTTGAACTTCCAAAGGGTCCTTCACACACTTGCTGCATCTCAAGAAGTTCCCCGACATACCCGTCTCGACACGAGAGGAAGCACGAGAGTCACGCCCACATCCAGAGGAGCCCCGATTCCGCCTCCTAGATCGAGAGGAGGCATCCTTTCGCTGCGTGTTCGGGAAAGAATTTCCGGCGTACCCATCTCATCTCAAGAGGAGGTGCTTTCCACAGGAAAGGCGAGAAAAACTCCAGTGTCGTGCCACCACTCCCAGAGACATCAGATGTCTCCGTCCATTCCAGGGAAACCTGATTTCCCTGCACTGCGTCGACTTTCAAGCCAAGGATCGACTCACACCACGGTGGCACGTGGGACAGCCTTGTGGGAAAGCCTCGTGAAAAAGCCTCCAGGGAAAGCCTCGAGGGAAAGACACAGATCCCTTTATCCCCTCGAAGGGAAGCATGACACTGCTGCTACAGCTCGGGAGGAAAACGCACGTGCATGCACCGACTCGAGACAAGGACTGACTCCCGTGGGGAGAATCCAGAAGTACCCCAAGATCCATGTCAGCACTGGAGAGGAATCCTCAGGTTCCGGCACCGACTCCACACAAGATCTTAGGCCCCGGCATCGACGGGAGAGGAATCCCGAGAGGCCCCCGAGCAACTCGCATGGGGGCCTGGCCTTTCCTGAGTCCAGCAGAGCGGGTCTCTGAGGTCCCCGCCGTAAGTCGTGAGCACCTGCCGCAACTCGAGAAAATCCAGTAGGTTCTCCCCTCCAGGCCAGATGAGGCCCATTTCCGCTGAGGCGTCTCGAGGCTAATCACACCTAACCTCTGGAACTTCCAAAGGGTCTTTCACACGCTTGCTGCAACTCAAGAAGTTCGCCGACATACCCGTCTCCACTCGAGAGGAAGCACGAGAGTCCCGCCCACAACCAGAGGGGTCCCGCTTCCGCCTCCTAGCTCGAGAGGAGGAATCCTTTCCCTGCGTGGTCGGGAAAGAATTTCCCGGCGTTCCCGTCGCATCTCAAGAGGAGACGCTCTCCACAGGAAAGGCGAGAGAACTCCAGGGTCATGTCACCGTTCCCCGAGTCCCCCAGATGTCTCAGTCCATTCCAGGGAAACCTGTTTTCCCTGCACTGCCTTGAATTTCAAGCCGAGGATCGACTCACACCACGGTGGCAAGTGGGACAGCGCTGTGGGAAAGCCTCGTGGGAAAGCCTCGTCGGAAGCCTCGAGGGAAAACCACAGATCCCTTGATCCACCTGAAGGGAAGCGTGACACTGCTGCTACAAATCGGGAGGACAGCGCACGTGCATGCCTCCACTCGAGACGAGGACTGACTCCCCTGGGGAGACTCCAGAATACCCCAAGATCCATGTCAGCACTGGAGAGGAATTCTCAGGTTCCGGCACCGACTCCACACAAGATCTTAGGCCCCGGCATCGATGGGAGTGGAATCCCGAGAGGCCCCCGAGCAACTAGCATGGGGACTGGCCTTTCCTGAGGCCACCAGAGCGGGTCCCTCAGGTCCCCGTCGTAAGTCGAGAGCACCTGCCGCAACTCGAGAAAATCCAGGAGGTTCTCCCCTCCAGGCGAGATGAGGCCCATTTCCGCTCAGCGTCTCTAGGCTAATGACACCTAACCCCTGGAACTTACAGAGGGTCCTTCACACCCCTTACTGCCACCCAAGAAGCTCCCCGACATACCCGTCTCCACTCGAGAGGAAAGCACGAGAGGTCCGCCCACATCCAGAGGAGCCCCGTTTCCGCCTCATAGCTCGAGAGGAGGGATCATTTCCCTGCGTGGTCGGGAAAGAAATCCTGGTGTTCCCGTCGCATCTCAAGAGGAGGCGCTCTCCACAGGAAAGGCGGAGAGGA
>NW_017205236.1:0-5360 GCF_001704415.2 Capra hircus
GGATGGACTCACACCACGGTGTCACGTGGGACAGCCCCGTGGAAAGCCTCGTGGGTGAAGCCTCGTGGGAAACCTCTTGGAAAGCCTCGAGGGAAAGACCCTGATCCTTGATCCACCCGAATGGAAGCGTGACACTGCTGCTACACCTCGGAAGGAAAGCGCAGGTGCATGCCCCACTCGAGTAGAGGTCTGACTGCACTGGGAGAGCCAGAAGTCCCCCAAGATCCATGTCAGCACTGGAGAGGAATCCTCAGGTTCCAGCACCGAATCCACACAAGATCTTAGGCCCCGCATCGACGGGAGAGGAATCCCGAGAGGACCCAGAGCAACTCGCATGGGGACTGGCCTTTCCTGAGGCCACCACAGCGGGTCCCTGAGGTTCCCCGGCGTAAGTCGAGAGCACCTGCCGCAACTAGAGAAAATCCAGGAGGTCTCCCCTCCAGGCGAGCTGAGTCCCATTTCCGCTGAGGCGTCTCGAGGCTAATCACACCTAAACTCTGGAACTTCAAAAGGTCCTTCACACCCTTGCTGCAACTCAAGAAGTTCCACGACATACCCGTCTCCACTCGAGAGGAAGCACGAGAGTCCCGCCCACATCCAGAGGAGCCCCGTTTCCGCCTCCTAGATCGAGGAAGGGATCCTTTCCCTTCGTGGACGTGAAAGAATTCCCGGCGTTCCCCATCGCATCTCAAGAGGAGGCGCTCTCCACAGGAAAAGCAACAGGAATTCCAGGGTCGTGCCACCATTCCCAGAGTCCCCCAGATGTCTCAGTCCATTCCAGGGAAACCTGTTTTCCCTACACTGCCTCGACTTTCAACCCGAGGATCGACTCACACCACGGTGGAACGTGGGACAGCCCTGTGTGTGAAATCCTGGTGGGAAAGCCAAGAGGGAAGCCCACAGATCCCTTGATCCACGCGAAGGGAAGCGTGACACTGCTGCTACACCTCGGGAGGAAAGCGCACGTGAATGCCCCAACTCGTGACGAGGACTGACTCCCCTGGGGAGACTCCAGAAGTACCCCAAGATCCATGTCAGCACTGAAGAGGAATCCTCAGGTTCTGCCACCCACTCCACACAAGATCTTAGGCCCCAGCATCGTCGGGAGAGGAATCCGAGCGGCCCTCATGCAACTCGCATGGGGACTGGCCTTTCCTGAGGCCACCAGAGCGGGTCCCTGAGGTCCCCGTCTTAAGTCGAGAGCACCTGCTGCAACTCGAGAAAATCCAGGAGGTTCTCCACTCCAGGCGAGATGAGGCCCATTTCCGCTGAGGCGTCTCGAGGCTATTCACACCTAAACTCTGGAACTTCCAAAGGGTCCTTCACACCCTTGGTCAACTCAAGAAGTTCCGCGAGATTCCCGTCTCCACTCGAGAGGGAGCACGAGAGTCCCGCCTACATCCAGAGGAGCCCGTGTCCGACTCCTAGCTCGAGAGGAGGGATCCTTTCCCTGCGTGGTCGTGAAAGAATTCCCGGCGTTCCCGTCGCATCTCAAGTGGAGGCGCTCTCCACAGGAAAGGCGAGAGGAACTCCAGGGTCATGCCACATTCCCAGAGTCCCCCAGATGTCTCAGTCCATTCCAGGGAAAACTGTTTCCCTGCACTGCCTCGACCTTCAAGCCGAGGATCGACTCACACCACGGTGGCACGTGGACCGCCCTGTGGGAAAGCCTCGTGGGAAAGCCTCGTGGAAAGCCTCGAGGGAAAGCCATAGATCCCTTGATCCACGGATGGGAAGCGTGACACTGCTGCTACAGCTCGGGAGGAGAGCGCACGTGCATGCCCCCACTCGGGACGAGGACTGACTCCACTGGGGAGACTCTAGATGTACCCCAAGATCCATGTCAGCACTGGAGAGGAAGTCTCAGGTTCCGGCACCGACTCCACACAAGGTCTTAGACCCCGGTATCGAAGGGAGAGGAATCCCGAGAGGCCCCCGAGCAACTCGCATGGGGACTGGCCTTTCCTGAGGCCACCACAGCGGGTCCCTGAGGTCCCGTCGTAAGTCGAGAGCACCTGCCGCAACTCGAGAAAATCCAGGAGGTTCTTCCCTCCAGGCGAGATGAGGCCATTTCCGCTGAGGCGTCTCGAGGATAATCACACCTAACCTCTGGAACTTCCAGAGGGTCCTTCACACCCTTGCTGCAACTCAAGAAGTTCCCCGACATACCCGTCTCCACTCGAGAGGAAGCACACGAGTCCCGCCCACATCCAGAGGATCCCCGTTTCCGCCTCATAGCTCGAGAGGAGGGATCCTTTCCCTGCGTGGTCGGGAAATAATTCCCGGCGTTCCCGTCACATTTCAAGAGGAGGCACTCTCCACAGGAAAGGCGAGAGGAACTCCAGGGTCGTGCCACCATTCCCAGAGTCCCCCAGATGTCTCCGTCGATTCCAGGGAAACCTGTTTTCCCTGCACTGCTTCGGCTTTCAAGCCGAGGATTGACACACACTACGGTGGCACGTGGGACAGCCCTGTGGGAAAGCCTCGTGGGAAAGCTCTTTGGAAAGCCTCGTGGGAAAGCCTCGAGGGAAAGCCACAGATCCCTTAATCCATGCGAAGGGAAGCGCGACACTGCTGCTACAGCTCCGGAGGAAAGCGTACGTGCATGCCCCCACTCGAGACGAGGACTGTATCCCCTGGGGAGACTCCAGAAGTACCCCAAGATCCACGTCAGCACTGGAGAGGAATCCTCAGGTTCCGGCACCCACTCCACGCAAGATCTTAGGCCCCAGCATCGACGGGAGAGGAATCCTGAGAGGCCCCCGAGCAACTCGCATGGGGACTGGCCTTTCCTGAGGCCACCAGAGCGGGTCCCTGAGGTCCCCGTTGTAAGACGAGAGCACCTGCCGCGGCGAGAACATCCAGGAGGTGCTCCCCTCCAGGCGAGTTGAGGCCCATTTCCGCTGAGGCGTCTCGAGGCTAATCACACCTAACTTCTGGAACTTCCAAAGGGTCCTTCACACCATTGTTGCAACTCAACAAGTTCCCCGACATACCCGTCTCCACTCGAGAGGAAGCACGAGAGTCCTGCCCACATCCAGAGGAGCCCCGTTTACGCCTCCTAGCTCGAGAGGAGGGAACATTTCCCTACGTTGTCGGGAAAGAATTCCCGGCGTTCCCGTCGCATCTCAAGAGGAGGCGCTCTCCACAGGAAAGGCGAGAGGAACTCCAGGGTCGTGCCACCATTTCCAGAGTCAACCAGATGTCTCCGTCCATTCCAGGGAAACCTGTTTTCCCTGCACTGCCTCGACTTTCAAGCCGAGGATCGACTCACACCACGGTGGCACGTGGGACCGCCCTGTGGGAAAGCCTCGTGGGAAAGCCTCGTGCGAAAGCCTCGAGGGAAAGCCACAGATCCTTGATCCACGTGAAGGGAAGTGTGACACTTCTGCTACAGCACGTGAAGAAAGCCCACGTGCATGCCCCCACTCGAGACGAGGACTGACTCCCCTGGGGTGACTCCAGAAGTACCCCAAGATTCATGTCAGCACTGGAGAGGAATCCTCAGGTTCCGGCACCGGCTCCACACAAGGTCTTAGGCCCTAGCATCGATGGGAGAGGAATCCCGAGAGGCCCCGAGCAACTCGCATGGGGACTGGCCTTTCCTGAGGCCACCAGAGCGGTCCCTGAGGTCCCCGTCGTAAGTCGAGAGCACCTGCTGCAACTCGAGAAAATCCAGGAGATTCTCCCCTCCAGGCGAGATGAGGCCCATTTCCGCTGAGGTGTCTCGAGGCTTTTCACACCAAAACTCTGAAACTTCCAGAGGGTCTTTCACACCCTTGCTGCAACACAAGAAGTTCCCCGACATACCCGTCTCCACTCGAGAGGAAGCACACGAGTCCCGCCCACATCCCGAGGATCCCCGTTTCCGCCTCATAGCTCGAGAGGAGGGATCCTTTCCCTGCGTGGTCGGGAAATAATTCCCGGCGTTCCCGTCACATTTCAAGAGGAGGCACTCTCCACAGGAAAGGCGAGAGGAAGTCCAGGGTCGTGCCACCATTCCCAGAGTCCCCCAGATGTCTCCGTCATTCCAGGGAAACCTGTTTTCCCTGCACTGCTTCGGCTTTCAAGCCGAGGATTGACACACACTACGGTGGCACGTGGGACAGCCCTGTGGGAAAGCCTCGTGGAAAGCCTCTTTGGAAAGCCTCGTGGGAAAGCCTCGAGGGAAAGCCACAGATCCCTTAATCCATGCGAAGGGAAGCGCGACACTGCTGCTACAGCTCCGGAGGAAAGCGTACGTGCATGCCCCCACTCGAGACGAGGACTGTATCCCCTGGGGAGACTCCAGAAGTACCCCAAGATCCACGTCAGCACTGGAGAGGAATCCTCAGGTTCCGGCACCCACTCCACAAGATCTTAGGCCCCAGCATCGACGGGAGAGGAATCCTGAGAGGCCCCGAGCAACTCGCATGGGGACTGGCCTTTCCTGAGGCCACCAGAGCGGGTCCCTGAGGTCCCCGTTGTAAGACGAGAGCACCTGCCGCGACTCGAGAACATCCAGGAGGTGCTCCCCTCCAGGCGAGTTGAGGCCCATTTCCGCTGAGGCGTCTCGAGGCTAATCACACCTAACTTCTGGAACTTCCAAAGGGTCCTTCACACCATTGTTGCAACTCAACAAGTTCCCCGACATACCCGTCTCCACTCGAGAGGAAGCACGAGAGTCCTGCCCACATCCAGAGGAGCCCCGTTTACGCCTCCTAGCTCGAGAGGAGGGATCATTTCCCTACGTTGTCGGAAGAATTCCGGCGTTCCCGTCGCATCTCAAGAGGAGGCGCTCTCCACAGGAAAGGCGAGAGGAACTCCAGGGTCGTGCCACCATTTCCAGAGTCAACCAGATGTCTCCGTCCATTCCAGGGAAACCTGTTTTCCCTGCACTGCCTCGACTTTCAAGCCGAGGATCGACTCACACCACGGTGGCACGTGGGACGCCCAGCCTCTGTGGAAAGCCTCGTGGAAAGCCTCGAGGGAAAGCCACAGATCCTTGATCCACACGTGAAGGGAAGGTGACACTTCTGCTACAGCTCGTGAAGAAAGCCCACGTGCATGCCCCCACTCGAGACGAGGACTGACTCCCCTGGGGAGACTCCAGAAGTACCCCAAGATTCATGTCAGCACTGAGAGGAATCCTCAGGTTCCGCACCGGCTCCACACAAGGTCTTAGGCCCTAGCATCGATGGGAGAGGAATCCCGAGAGGCCCCCGAGCAACTCGCATGGGACTGGCCTTTCCTGAGGCCACCAGAGCGGGTCCCTGAGGTCCCCGTCGTAAGTCGAGAGCACCTGCTGCAACTCGAGAAAATCCAGGAGATTCTCCCCTCCAGGCGAGATGAGGCCCATTTCCGCTGAGGTGTCTCGAGGC
>NW_017205237.1:0-5360 GCF_001704415.2 Capra hircus
TGTGTCGATCCTCGGTTGAAAGTCGAGGCAGTGCAGGGAAAACAGGATTCCCTGGAATGGACTGAGACGGGGGGCTGGGAATGTGGCATGACCCTGGAGTTCCTCTCGCCTTTCCCCTGGAGAGCGCCTCCTCTTGAGATGCGACGGGAACGCCGGGAATTCTCTCCCGAACACGAAGGTAAAGGATACCTCCTCTCGAGCTAGGAGGCGGAAACGGGGCTCATCTGGATGTGGCCGGACTCTCGTGCTTCCTCTGGAGTGGAGATGGGCATGTCGGGGAACTTGTTGAGTTGCAGCAAGGGTGTGAAGGACCCTTTGGAATTTCCAGAGGTTAGGTGTGATTCGCCTCCAGACGCCTCAGCGGAAATGGGCCTCATCTCGCCTGGAGGGGAGAACCTCCTGGATTTTCTCGAGTTGCGGCAGGTGATCTCGACAAACGACGGGGACCACAGGGACCCGCTCTGGTGGCCTCAGCAAAGGCCAGTCCCCGTGCGAGTTGCTAGGGGTTCTCGGGATTCCTCTCCTGTCGATGCCGGGGCCTAAGACCTTGTGTGGAGTCGGTGGCGGAACCTGAGGATTCCTCTCCAGTGCTGACATGGATCTTGGGTACTTCTGGAGTCTCCCAGGGGAGTCAGTCCTTGTCACGAGTTGGGGCATGAACGTGCGCTATCCTCCCGAGGAGTAGCAGCAGTGTCTCTTCCCTTCGCATGAATCAAGGGATCTGTGGCTTTCCCTCTTGGCTTTCCCATCAGGCTTTCCCACAGGGCTGTCCACGGGCCACCGTGGTGTGAGTCGATCCTCGGCTTGAAAGTCGAGGCTTTGCAGGGAAACAAGTTTCCCTGGAATGGACTGAGACATCTGGGGGACTCTGGAATGGTGGCACAACCCTGGAGTTCCTCTCGCCTTTCCTGTGGAGAGTGCCTCCTCTTGAGATGCGACGGGAACGCCAGGAATTCTCTCCCGACCACGCAGGGAAAGGATCCTCCTCTCGATCTAGGAGGCGGAAACGGCGCTCCCTCTGGATGTTGGCAGGACTCTCGTGCTTCCTCTCGAGTGAAGACGGGTATGTCCGGGAACTTCTTGAGTTGCAGCAAGGGGGGTGAGGACCCTTTGGAAGTTCCAGAGGTTAGGTGTCATTTGCCTTGACGCCTCAGCGGAAATGGGCCTCATCTCGCCTGGAGGGGAGAACCTCCTGGATTTTCCGAGTTGCGGCAGGTGCTCTCGACTTACAACGGGGACTCAGGTCCCGCTCTGGTGGCCTCAGGAAAGGCCAGTCCCCATGCGAGTTGCTCGAGGGCCTCTCGGGATTCCTCTCCGTCGATGCCGGGCCTAAGACCTTGTGTTGAGTCGGTGCCAGAACCTGAGGATTCCTCTCCAGTGCTGACATGGATCTTGGGGTACTTCTGGAGTCTCCCCAGGGGAGTCCGTCCTCGTCTCGAGTGGGGGCATGCACGTGCGCTTTCCTTCCAAGCTGTAGCAGCAGTGGTCGAGCTTCCCTTCGCGTGGATCAAGGGATCTGTGGCTTTCCCCTCGAGGCTTTCCCACGAGGCTTTCCCACAAGGCTTTTCCCACAGGGCTGTCCCACGTGCCACCGTGGTTTGAGTCGATCCTCGGCTTGGAAAGTCGAGGCAGTGCAGGAAAAACAGGTTTCCCTGGAATGGACTGAGACATCTGAGGGACTCTGGGAATGGGTGGCACGACCCTGGAGTTCCTCTCGCCTTTACCTGTGGAGAGCGCCTCCTCTTGAGATGCGACGGGAACGCCGGGAATTCTCTCACCGACCACGAAGGGAAAGAATCCCTCCTCTCGAGCTAGGAGGCGGAAACGGGGGCTCCTCTGGATGTGGGCCGGACTCTCGTTCTTCCTCTCGAGTGGAGACGGGTATGTCGGGGAACTTCTTGTGTTGCAGCAAGGGTGTGAAGTACCCTTTGGAAGTTCCAGAGGTTAGGTGTGATTTGCCTCGAGACGCCTCAGCGGAAATGGGCCTCATCTCGCCTGGAGGGGAGAACCTCCTGGATTTTCTCGAGTTGCGGCAGGTGCTCTCAACTTTACGATGGGGACCTCAGAGACCCGCTCTGGTGGCCTCAGGAAAGCCCAGTCCCCATGCGAGTTTCTCGGGGGCCTCTTGGGATTCCTCTCCCGTCGATGCCGGGGCCTAAGATCTTGTGTGGAGTTGGTGCCGGAACCTGAGGATTCCTCTCCAGTGCTGACATGGATCTTGGGTACTTCTGGAGTCTCCCCAGGGGAGTCAGTCCTCGTCTCGAGGAGGGCATGCACGTGTGCTTTCCTCCCGAGCGGTAGCAGCAGTGTCACGCTTCCCTTCGAATGGATCAAGGGATCTGTGGCTTTCGCTTAAGGCTTTCCCATGAGGCTTTCCCACAGGACTGTCCCACGTGCCACCGTGGTTTGAGTCGATCCTCGGCTTGAAAGTGGAGGCAGTGCAGGAAAAACAGGTTTCCCTGGAATGGACTGGGACACCTGAGGGACTCTGGGAATGGTGGCACGACCCTGGAGTTCCTCTCGCCTTTCCTGTGGAGAGCGCCTCCTCTTGAGATGCGACGGGAAGGCCGGGAATTCTTTCCCCGACCACGCAGGGAAAGGATCCCTCTACTCGAGCTAGGAGGCGGAAACGGGGCTCCTCTGAATGTGGGCGGGACTCTCGTGCTTCCTCTCGAGTGGAGACGGGTATGTCGGGGAACTTCTTGAGTTGCAGCAAGGGTGTGAAGGACCCTTTGGAAGTTGCAAATGTTAGGTGTGATTAGCCTCGAGACGCCTCATCGGAAATGGGCCTCATCTCGCCTGGAGGGGAGAACCTCCTGGATTTTCTCGAGTTGCGGCAGGTGCTCTCGACTTATGACGCGGACCTCAGGGACCCGCTCTGGTGGCCTCAGGAAAAGGCCAGTCCCCAGCGAGTTGGTCCGGGGGCATCTCGGGATTCCTCTCTTGTCGATGCCAGGGCCTAAGACCTTGTGTGGAGTCGGTGAAGGAACCTGAGGATTCCTCTCCAGTGCTGACATGGATCTTGGAGTATTGCTGGAGTCTCCCCAGGGGAGTCAGTCCTCGTCTCGATTGGGGGCTTGCACTTGCGCTTTCCTCCCGAGCTGTAGCAGCAGTGTCACGCTTCCCTTCCCTTGGATAAAGGGATCTGTGGCTTTCCCTCGAGGCTTTCCCACGAGGTTTCCCACAAGGCTTTCCACAGGGATGTCCACGAGCCACCGTGGTGTGAGTCGATCTTCGGCTTGAAAGTCGAGGCAGTGCAGGAAAACAGGTATCCCTGGAATGGACTGAGACATCTGGGGGACTCTGGGAATGGTGGCACGACCCTGGAGTTCCTCTCGCCTTTCCTGTGGTGAGCGCCTCCACTGGAGATGCAACGGGAACGCCGGGAATTCTTTCCCGACCATGCAGGGAAAGGATCCCTCCTCTCAAGCAAAGAGGCAGAAACGGGGCACCTCTGGATGTGGGCGGACTCTCGTGCTTCCTCTCGTGTGGAGACGGGTATGTCGGGGAACTTCTTTAGTTGCAGCAAGGGTGTGATGGACCCTTAGGAAGTTCCAGAGGTTAGGTGTGATTTACCTCGAGATGCCTCAGCGGAAATGGGCCTCATCTGGCCTGGAGGGAGAACCTCCTGGATTTTCTCGAGTTGCGGCAGGTGGTCTCGACTTACAACGGGGACCTATGGGACCCGCTCTGGTGGCCTCAGGAAAGGCCAGTCACCATGCGAGTTGTTCGGGTGCCTCTCGGTATTCCTCTCCCGTCGATGCCGGGACCTAAGACCTTGTGTGGAGTCGGTGCCAGAACCTGAGGATTCCTCTCCAGTGCTGACATGGATTTGGGGTACTTCTGGAGTCTCCCCAGGGGAGTCAGTCCTCCTCTCGAATTGGGCATGCACGTGCGATTTCCTCTCGAGCTGTAGCAGCAGTGTCACGCTTCCCTTTGCGTGGATCCACAGATCTCTGGCTTTCCCTCGAGGCTTGCCCAGGAGGCTTTCCCACAGGGCTGTCCCGCGTGCCACCGTGGTGTGAGTCGATCCTCGGCTTGAAAGTCGAGGCAGTGCAGGGAAAACAGGTTTCCCTGGAATGGACTGAGACATCTGGGGGACTCTGGGAATGGTGGCACGACCCTGGAGTTCCTCTCGCCTTTCCTGTGGAGAGCGCCTCCTCTTGAGATGCAACGGAAATGCCGGGAACTCTTTGCCGACCACGAGGGCAAGGATCCCTCCGCTCTAGCTAGGAGGCGGAAACGGGGCTCCTCTGGATGAGGGCGGGACTCGTGATTCCTCTCGAGTGGAGACGGGTATGTCGGGGAACTTCTTGAGTTGCAGCAAGGGTGTGAAGGACCCTTTGGATGTTACAGATGTTAGATGTGATTAGCCTCGAGACGCCTCAGCGGAAATGGGCCTCATAACGCCAGCAGGGGAGAACCTCCTGGATTTTCTCGAGTTGCGGCAGATGCTCTCGACTTACGACGGGGACCTCAGGGACCCTCTGGTGGCCTCAGGAAAGGCCAGTCCCCATGCGAGTTGCTCGGGGGCCTCTCGGGATTCCACTCCCGTCGATGCGGCGTCTAAAACCTTGTGTGGAGTCGGTGCCGAACCTGAGGATTCCTCTCCAATGTTGACATGGATCTTGGGGTACTTCTGGAGTCTCCCCAGTGGAGTCAGTCCTCGTCTCGAGTGGGGGCATGGATGTGCGCTTTCCTCCCGAGCTGTAGCAGCAGTGTCACGCTTCCCTTCGCGTGGATCAAGGATCTGTGGCTTTCCCTCGAGGCTTTCCCACGAGGCTTTGCCACAGGGCTGTCCCACGTTCCACCGTGGTGTGAGTCGATCCTTGGCTTGAAAGTCGAGGCAGTGCAGGGAAAACAGTTTTCCCTGGAATGGACTGAGACATTTGGGGGACTCTGGAATGGTGGCACGACCCTGGAGTTCTCTCGCTTTTCCTGGAGATCGCCTGCTCTTGAGATGCGAAAGGAACGCCGGGAATTCTTTCCGACCCACGCAGGGAATGGATCCCTCCTCTCGAACTAGGAAGCGGAACCGGGGCTCCTCTGGATGTGGGCCGGACTCTCGTGCTTCCTCTCGAGTGGAGACGGGTATGTCGGGGAACTTCTTGTGTTGCAGCAAGGGTGTGAAGTACCCTTTGGAAGTTCCAGAGGTTAGGTGTGATTTGCCTCAAGACGCCTCAGCGGAAATGGGCCTCATCTCGCCTGGAGGGGGAGAACCTCCTGGATTTTCTCGAGTTGCGGCAGGTGCTCTCGACTTACGCCGGGGACCTCAGGGACCCGCTCTGGTCGCCTCAGGAAAGGCCAGTCCCTGCGAGTTGCTCGGGGGCCTCTCGGATTCCTCTCCCGACGATGCCGGG
>NW_017205238.1:0-5359 GCF_001704415.2 Capra hircus
ACTTTCTGGGCACCCAAGGAATCAGCCTCCGTGTGTTGCGGGGCCTGAAAACCCCAGCCAGGGGCCCTGGGAGCCTGGTGCTCTCGGTGCGGCCGCTGATTCTAGGCGGCCTAGAAACCGCTGGAGGAGCCCTGCCAGTTGCCCTTTCCCTTCCCTCTGACAGAGCTCTCACTGCTGAAGCCCTTGGCAGTGTGCAACCCACCACCCCCTAAGCCCTCCCCAACGACGCCTGGCACCTATGTGCAAAGGCAAGGCAGGATTGGAGCTGAGGCAAGGAAGGCACCAGTGGCGCTCTCCCAGCTCGCTCAGACAGCTCCTTCCTGGGGAGGCGAGCCTAAAAGCAAGGCAAGTCTGGGCAAGGCGAGCCCCCGCCGAGCAGCCTCGCCGCCAGAAACTCTGCCAGATCGGGGCTCTGAGCAGAGCTAGAGCTCTGCCGTACTGGAGGCCCACTTAGCTCCGTGCCAAGCAGGGCTTTCCTCTTGACTGGGCTCGGCTGCCTCCTCTTCTCCCGAGGAGGCTCGCTACACTGCTGGCTGTGCTCTCGCCTATCAGGCGGCGCGCCAGGGCTCCCTCCAGCAGGTCTTGCCTCAGGGCTGCTTCCCCTGAGTTGAGGCTGTGGGCGGGAACCCAGACACGCAGGATAAGGCCCCAACCACCTGCACATGTCTCTGCTGGGAGGAGAGTGCTAGGGAACCTACGTCTCTCACACACTTTCTAGGCACCCACGGAGTCAGCCTCTGGAGTGTGGGGATGCAAAACCCAGCCAGGGGCCCTTGGAACCTGGTGCTCTCCGTGCGGAGCTTTGTCTGGGCGGCCAAGGAACGCCTGAAGGAGCCCTGCTGTTGCCCTTCGCTTCCCTCTGACAGAGCTTTCACTGCTGGAGCCCTTGGCAGTGTGCAAACCCACCAGCCCCTAAGCCCTCCTCAAGGACGCTTGGGACCTAAGTGCAAAGGCAAGGCAGGGGTAGAGCTGAAGCCAGGAAGGCGCCAGTGGCGTTTCCGAGCCTCACACAGCCTGCTCCTTCCTGGGGAGGGAGCCTTAAAGCAAGGCAAGTCTGCGCAAAGGCTCGCCTATGGCAGAGCATCTTGGTGCCAGGAACTCTGCCAGATCGGGGCCTCTGAACAGAGCTAGAGATCTGCCGTACTGGAGTCGCACTTAGCTTCGTGGTAAGCAGGGGATTTCAGCTTGACGGGGACTTGCTGCCTCCTTCTTCCCCCGAGGAGGCCTCGCTTCCCTGCTGGGCTGTGCACTCGCCTATCAGGCGGGGGGCGCAGGGCTCCTCCAGCAGGTCTTGCCTCAGGGGCTGCTTCCCCTGAGTTGGGCTGTGGGCAGGAACCCAGACACGCAGGATCAGGCCCCCAACCACCTGCACATGTCTCTGCTGGGGAGGAGAGTGCTAGGGAACCTACGTCTGTCATACACTTTCTGGGCACCCAAGGAATCAGCCTCCGTGTGTGCGGGGCTGAAAACCCCAGCCAGGGGCCCTGGGAGCCTGGTGCTCTACCGTGTGGCGCTGAATCTGGGGCGGCCCAAGCAACCGCTGGAGGAGCCCTGCAGTTGCCCTTCCCTTCCCTCTGACAGAATTCTCACGGCTGGAGCCCTTGGCAGTGTGCAACCCACTCAGCCCCTAAGCCTCTCCTTAAGGAGGACTGGGACCTAAGTGCAAAGGCAAGGCCAGGATTGGAGCTGAGGCAAGAAAGGCCGCCAGTGGCGACTCCCAGGCTCCTGCTGCCTGCTCCTTCCTGGAGAGGCAGCCTAAAAGCAAGGCAAGTCTGGCAAGGCTAGCCCCCGGCAGAGCAGCCTCGCGCCAGGAACTCTGCCAGATCGGGGCTCTGAGCAGAGCTAGAGCTCTGCCGTACTGGAGGCGCACTTAGCTCCGTGCAAGCAGGGCTTTCAACTTGACGGGGCTGGGCTGCCTCCTCTTCCCCGAGGAGGCTCGCTTCCCTGCTGGCTGTGCACTCGCCTATCAGGCGGGGGCGCAGGGCTCCTCCAGCAGGTCTTGCCTCAGGGGCTGCTTCCCCTGAGTTGGGGCTGTGGCAGGAACCCAGACACGCAGGATCAGGCCCCAACCACCTGCACATGTCTCTGCTGGGAGGAGAGTGCTAGGGAACCTACGTCTGTCATACACTTTCTGGGCACCCAAGGAATCAGCCTCCGTGTGTGCGGGGCTGAAAACCCCAGCCAGGGGCCCTGGGAGCCTGGTGCTCTCGGTGCGGCGCTGATTCTAGGCGGCCTAGAAACCGCTGGAGGAGCCCTGCAGTTGCCCTTCCCTTCCCTCTGACAGAGCTCTCACTGCTGAAGCCCTTGGCAGTGTGCAACCCACCACCCCCTAAGCCCTCCCCAACCACGCCTGGCACCTATGTGCAAAGGCAAGGCAGGATTGGAGCTGAGGCAAGGAAGGCACCAGTGGCGTCTCCCAGGCTCGCTCAGACAGCTCCTTCCTGGGGAGGGAGCCTAAAAGCAAGGCAAGTCTGGGCAAGGCGAGCCCCCGGCCCGAGCAGCCTCGCGCCAGAAACTCTGCCAGATCGGGGGCTCTGAGCAGAGCTAGAGCTCTGCCGTACTGGAGGCCCACTTAGCTCCGTGCAAGCAGGGCTTTCCTCTTGACTGGGCTCGGCTGCCCTCCTCTTCTCCCGAGGGAGGCTCGCCTACACTGCTGGCTGTGCTCTCGCCTATCAGGCGGGGCGCGCAGGGCTCCTCCAGCAGGTCTTGCCTCAGGGGCTGCTTCCCCTGAGTTGAGGCTGTGGGCGGGGAACCCAGACACGCCAGGATAAGGCCCCAACCACCTGCCACATGTCTCTGCTGGGGAGGAGAGTGCTAGGGAACCTACGTCTCTCACACACTTTCTAGGCACCCACGGAGTCAGCCTCTGGGAGTGTGGGGATGCAAAACCCAGCCAGGGGCCCTTGGAACCTGCGTGCTCTCCGTGCGGAGCTTTGTCTGGGCGGCCAAGGAACCGCTGAAGGAGCCCTGCTGTTGCCCTTCCGCTTCCCTCTGACAGAGCTTTCACTGCTGGAGCCCTTGGCAGTGTGCAACCCACCAGCCCCCTAAGCCCTCCTCAAGGACGCTTGGGACCTAAGTGCAAAGGCAAGGCAGGGGTAGAGCTGAAGCCAGGAAGGCGCCAGTGGCGTTTCCGAGCCTCACACAGCCTGCTCCTTCCTGGGGAGGGAGCCTTAAAGCAAGGCAAGTCTGCGCAAGGCTCGCCTATGGCAGAGGCATCTTGGTGCCAGGAACTCTGCCAGATCGGGCCTCTGAACAGAGCTAGAGATCTGCCGTACTGGAGTCGCACACTTAGCTTCGTGTAAGCAGGGCATTTCAGCTTGACGGGGACTTGCTGCCTCCTCTTCCCCCGAGGAGGCTCGCTTCCCTGCTGGCTGTGCACTCGCCTATCAGGCGGCGGCGCAGGGCTCCTCCAGCAGGTCTTGCCTCAGGGGCTGCTTCCCCTGAGTTGGGGCTGTGGGCAGGAACCCAGACACGCAGGATCAGGCCCCAAACACCTGCCACATGTCTCTGCTGGGGAGGAGAGTGCTAGGGAACCTACGTCTGTCATACACTTTCTGGGCACCCAAGGAATCAGCCTCCGTGTGTGCGGGGCTGAAAACCCCAGCCAGGGGCCCTGGGAGCCTGGTGCTCTCCGTGTGGCGCTGAATCTGGGCGGCCAAGCAACCGCTGGAGGAGCCCTGCCAGTTGCCCTTCCCTTCCCTCTGACAGGAATTCTCACTGCTGGAGCCCTTGGCAGTGTGCAACCCACCAGCCCCTAAGCTCTCCTTAAGGAGGACTGGCGACCTAAGTGCAAAGGCAAGGCAGGATTGGAGCTGAGGCAAGAAAGGCCGCCAGTGGCGACTCCCAGGCTCCTGCTGCCTGCCTCCTTCCTGGAGAGGCAGCCTAAAAGCAAGGCAAGTCTGGGCAAGGCTAGCCCCCGGCAGAGCAGCCTCGCGCCAGGAACTCTGCCAGATCGGGGCTCTGAGCAGAGCTAGAGCTCTGCCGTACTGGAGGCGCACTTAGCTCCGTGCAAGCAGGGCTTTCAACTTGACGGGGCTGGGCTGCCTCCTCTTCCCCCGAGGAGGCTCGCTTCCCTGCTGGCTGTGCACTCGCCTATCAGGCGGGGGCGCAGGGCTCCTCCAGCAGGTCTTGCCTCAGGGGCTGCTTCCCCTGAGTTGGGGCTGTGGGCAGGAACCCAGACACGCAGGATCAGCGCCCCAAACCACCTGCACATGTCTCTGCTGGGGAGGAGAGTGCTAGGGAACCTACGTCTGTCATACACTTTCTGGGCACCCAAGGAATCAGCCTCCGTGTGTGCGGGGCTGAAAACCCCAGCCAGGGGCCCTGGGAGCCTGGTGCTCTCGGTGCGGCGCTGATTCTAGGCGGCCTAGAAACCGCTGGAGGAGCCCTGCAGTTGCCCTTCCCTTCCCTCTGACAGAGCTCTCACTGCTGAAGCCCTTGGCAGTGTGCAACCCACCACCCCTAAGCCCTCCCAACCACGCCTGGCACCTATGTGCAAAGGCAAGGCAGGATTGGAGCTGAGGCAAGGAAGGCCACCAGTGGCGTCTCCCAGGCTCGCTCCAGACAGCTCCTTCCTGGGAGGGAGCCTAAAAGCAAGGCAAGTCTGGGCAAGGCGAGCCCCCGGCCGAGCAGCCTCGCGCCAGAAACTCTGCCAGATCGGGCTCTGAGCAGAGCTAGAGCTCTGCCGTACTGGAGGCCCACTTAGCTCCGTGCAAGCAGGCTTTCCTCTTGACTGGGCTCGGCTGCCTCCTCTTCTCCCGAGGAGGCTCGCTACACTGCTGGCTGTGCTCTCGCCTATCAGGCGGGCGCGCAGGGCCTCCTCCAAGCAGGTCTTGCCTCAGGGGCTGCTTCCCCTGAGTTGAGGCTGTAAGGCTCCCATCCCCAGGAGGAGCTCAGGCTGTTGTGAGGCTCGGACACGCCACTTGGCCGCCTTCCTGGGCGTTCAGCTCTAACCTGGCCTCCTGCCCTTTTGCACTTAAGGTCAAGCGTCCTGAGGAGAGACTATTAGAGGGCTTTAGGTCGCTGTGGGCTTGGCACACTGCCCGAAGGGCTCGCAGCGAGTGAAAGCTCCCTGTCCAGGAGGGAAGCGTAAGGCCAACAGCAGCGCGCCTCCCTTCAGCGTTCCCGTTGGGCCGCCAGACAAAGCTAGCCCGCACGGGAGAGCAGCCAGGTTCCACGGCCAAGGGCGCCCTGGCGCTGGGTTTTGCATCCCGCCCACACTGCCTCCCAGAGGCTTGACTCCGTGGTGCCGTAGAACAGTTGTGAAGACGTAGGTTCTCCCTAGCATCTCTCCTCCCGCGAGCAGAGACGATGTGCATGGTTCGGCCGTTATTCGCGCCGGTCCGGGCTTCCCGCCACA
>NW_017205239.1:0-5359 GCF_001704415.2 Capra hircus
AGAGTACACTTGTCTTCTATTTGGACATGCCTGTCGCGCTTTCCTCTACCTTAGCAGCAGTTTCACGCTTCCCTTCCGCTTGACCAATGGATTCTGCGCTGATTCCCTCAAGCGCTTCCCCGAGACTGCCCACGATCTTCCCACGAGCTGTCCAACCCACCGTGGTGGTGGATTGCATCCTCGGCCTTAAAGTTGACACAGGCAGAGGAAACAGTATTCCCTCGAATGACTGCAGAACACTCCAGGTCTCTGGTCGAATGTGCAACGTAAACCTCAGCATTCCTCCCCTTTCCTGCTGGAGAGCGCCTCCTCATTGAGATGAACGGAACACCGGAATTCTTTCCACCACGCAGGAAAGGCATCCCTCCTCTCGAGCTAGAGAGGCGGAAATCGCCTCCGATGCTTGTGCGACTCTCGTGCTCCCCTCTATTATCAAACTCCGGCTATTCGGGAACTCCTTGAGTCAGAAAGGTATTGAGACCCTTGAAATTCCAGAGGTTAGTGTATTAATCTCGGAGACGCCTCACCGGAAATGCCCATCTCGCCGCGAGAACAACCTCCGGATTTCTCGAGATTGCGCACGTGGGCAGGTCCTCTCGACTTACGACGGGGACCTCAGGGACCAGCTGTGGTGGCCTCAGGAAAGGCCAGTCTCCATGCGAGTTGCTCGGGGGCCTCTCGGGATTCCTCTCCCTTCGATACCGGGGTCTAAGACCTTGTGTGGAGTCGGTGCCGCGAACTTCCTCTCCAGTGCTGACATGGATCTTGGGGTACATCTGGAGTCTCCCAGGGGAGTCAGTCCTCGTCCCGAGTGGGGGCATGCACGTGCGCTCTCCTCCCGAGCTGTAGCAGCAGTGTCACGCTTCCCTTCCGTGGATCAAGGGATATGTGGCTTTCCCTCGAGGCTTTTCCACGAGGCTTTCCCACGAGGCTTTCCACAGGGCTGTCCACGTGCCACCGTGGTGTGAGTCGATCCTCGGCTTGAAAGTCGAGGCAGTGCAGGGAAAACAGGTTTCCCTGGAATGGACTGAGACATCTGGGGGACTCTGGGAATGGTGGCACGACCCTGGAGTTCCTCTCGCCTTTCCTGTGGAGAGGGCCTCCTCTTGACATGCCACGGGAAATCCAGGAATTCTTTCCCGACAACGCAGGGAAAGTATCCCTCCTCTCTACCAAGGAGGCGGAAACGGGGCTCCTCTGGATGTGGGCGGGACTCTCGTGGTTCCTGTCGAGTGGAGACGGGCATGTTGGGGAAGTTCTTGAGTTGCAGCAAGGGTGTGAAGGACCCTTTGGAAGTTCCAGAGTTTAGGTGTGATTAGCCTCGAGACGCCTCAGCGGAAATGGGCCTCATCTCGCCAGGAGAGGAGAACCTCCTGGATTTTCTCGAGTTGCAGGTGCTCTCGACTTACGACGGGGACATCATGGACCCACTCTTGTGGCCTCACGAAAGGCCAGTCCCCATGCGAGTTGCTCATGGGCCTATCGGGATTCCTCTCCCGTTGATGCCGGGACCTAAGATCTTGTGTGGAGTCTGTGCCAAAACCTGAGGATTCCTCTCCATTGCTGACTTGTATCTTGGGGTACTTCTGGAGTCTCCCCAGGGGATTCAGTCCTCGTCTCAAGTGGGGGCATGCACGTGCACTTTCCTCCGAGCTGTAGCAGCAGTGTTGAGCTTCCCTTCGAGAGGATCAAGGGATCTGTGGCTTTCCCTCGACGCTTTCCCACGACGCTTTCGCACCAGGCTTTCCCACGAGGATTTCCCACAGTGATGTCCCACGTGCCACAGTGGTGTCAGTCGATCCTCGGTTTGAAAGTCGAGGCAGTGCCTGGGAAACAGGCTTCCCTGGAATGGACTGAGACATCTGGGGGACTCTAGGAATGGTGGCACGACCCTGGATTTCCTCTCGCCTTTCCTGTGTAAAGCGCCCCCTCTTGAGATGTGACGGGAACGCCGGGAATTCTTTTCCGAACACGCAGGGAAAGGATCCCTCCTGTCGGGCTAGGAGGAGGAAAAGGGCTCCTCTGGATGTAGGCGGGACTCTCGTGCTCCCTCTCGAGTGGAGACGGGAATCTCGCGGAACTTTTGATTTGGAGCAAGGGTGTGAAGGACCCTTTGGAAGTTCCAGAGTTTAGGTGAGAATAGCCTCGAGACGCCTCAGCGGAAATGGGCCTCATCTCGCCTGGAGGGGAGAACCTCCTGGATTTTCTCGAGTTGCAGCAGGTGCTCTCGACTTAAGACGGGGACCTCAGGGACCCGCTCTGGTGGCCTCGGGAAAGGCCAGTCCCCATGCGAGTTGCTCGGGGGCCTCTCGGATTCCTCTCCCATCGATGCCAGGGCCTAAGACCTTGTGTGGAGTCGGTGCCGGAACCTGAGGATTCCTCTCCAGTGCTGACATGGATCTTGGGGTACTTCTGGAGTCTCCCCAGGGGAGTCAGTCCTCGTCTCGAGTGGGGCATGCACGTGGGCTTTCTTCACGAGCTGTAGCAGAAGTGTCACCCTTCCCTTCGCGTGGATCAACGGATCTGTGGCTTTCCCTCGAGGCTTTCCCACGAGGGTTTCCCACGAGGCTTTCCCACAGGGCTGTCCCACGTGCCACCGTGGTGTGAGTCGATCCTCGGCTTGAAAGTCGAGGCAGTGCAGGGAAAACAGGTTTCCCTGGAATGGACGGAGACATCTGGTTGACTCTGGAATGGTGGCACGACCCTGGAGTTCCTCTCGCCTTTCCTGTGGAGAGCGCCTCCTCTTGAGATGCGACGGGAACGCCGGAATTCTTTCCCGACAACGTAGGGAAATGATCCCTCCTCTCGAGCTAGGAGGCGTAAACGGGGCTCCTCTGGATGTGGGCAGGACTCTCGTGCTTCCCTCGAGTGGAGACGGGTATGTCGGGGAACTTGTTGAGTTGCAACAATGGTGTGAAGGACCCTTTGGAAGTTCCAGAGGTTAGGTGTGATTAGCCTCGAGACGCCTCAGCGGAAATGGGCCTCAACTCGCCTGGAGGGAGCACTCCTGATGTTCTCGAGTCGCGGCAGGTGCTCTCGTCTTACAACGGGGACCTCAGGGACCCGCTCTGGTGGCCTCAGGAAAGGCCAGTCCCCATGCGAGTTGCTCGGGGGCCTCTCAGGATTCCTCTCCCGTCGATGCCGGGGCCTAAGATCTTGTGTGGAGTGGGTGCCGGAACCTGAGGATTCCTCTCCAGTGCTGACGTGGATCTTGGGGTACTTCTGGAGTCTCCCCAGGGGATTCAGTCCTCGTCTCGAGTGGGGGCATGCACGTACGCTTTCCTCCGGAGCTGTAGCAGCAGTGTCGCGCTTCCCTTCGCATGATTAAGGGATCTGTGGCTTTCCCTCGAGGCTTTCCCACGAGGCTTTCCAAAGAGGCTTTCCCTCGAGGCTTTCCCACAGGGCTGTCCCACGTGCCACCGTAGTGTGAGTCAATCCTCGGCTTGAAAGCGAAGCAGTGCAGGGAAAACAGGTTTCCCTGGAATGGACGGAGACATCTGGGGGACTCTGGGAATGGTGGCACCACCCTGGAGTTCCTCTCGCCTTTCCTGTGGAGAGTGCCTCCTCTTGAAATGCGACGGGAATGCCGGGATTATTTTTCCCGACCACGCAGGGAAAGGATCCCTCCTCTCGAGCTATGAGGCGGAAAAGGGGCTCCTCTGGATGTGGGCGGGAACTCGTGTGCTTCCTCTCGAGTGGAGACGGGTATGTCGGGGAACTTCTTGAGTTGCAGCAAGGGTGTGAAAGACCCTCTGGAAGTTCCAGAGTTTTTGGTGTGAAAAGCCTCGAGACGCCTCAGGGAAATGGGCCTCATCTCGCCTGGAGGGGAGAACCTCCTGGATTTTCTCGAGTTGAAGCAGTGCTCTCGACTTAAGACGGGGACCTCAGGGACCCGCTCTGGTGGCCTCAGGAAAGGCCAGTCCCCATGCGAGTTGCTCGGGGCCTCTCGGGATTCCTCTCCCATCGATGCTAGGGCCTAAGACCTTGTGTGGAGTCGGTGCCGGAACCTGAGGATTCCTCTCCAGTGCTGATATGGATCTTGGGGTACTTCTGGAGTCTCCCCAGGGCAGTCAGTCCTCTACTCGAGTGGGGCCATGCACGTGCGCTTTCCTCCCGAGCTGTAGCAGCAGTGTCACGCTTCCCTTCGCGTGGATCAACGGATCTGTGGCTTTCCCTCTAGGCTTTCCCAAGAGGCTTTCCCACAGGGCTGTCCACGTGCCACCGTGGTGTGAGTCGATCCTCGGCTTGAAAGTCGAGGCAGTGCAGGGAAAACAGGTTTCCCTGGAATGGACTGAGACATCCAGGGTACTCTGGCAATGGTGGCACGACCCTGGAGTTCCACTCGCCTTTCCTGTGGAGCGCGCCTCCTCTTGAGATGTGACAGGAACACCGGGAATTCTTTCCCGATCATGCAGGGAAAGGATCCCTCCTCTCGAGCTAGGAGGCGGAAATTGGGCTCTTGTGGATGTGGGTGGGGCTCTCGTGCTTCCTCTCGAGTGAAGTCGGATATGTCGGGGAACTTCTTGAGTTGCAGCAAGGGTGTGAAGGACCCTTTGAAAGTTCCAGAGGTTTGGTGTGATTAGCCTCGAGACGCCTCAGCGGAAATGCGCCTCATCTCGCCTGGAGGGGAGAACCTCCTGGATTTTCTCAAGTTGCGGCAGGTGCTCTCGACTTACGACGGGGACCTCAGGACCCGCTCTTGTGGCCTCAGAAAGGCCAGTCCCCATACGAGTAGCACGCGGGCCTCTCGGGATTCCTCTCCGTCGATGCGGGGCCTAAGATCTTTTGTGGAGTAGGTGCAGAAACCTGAGGATTCCTCTCCAGTGCTGACATGGATCTTGGGGTACTTCTGGAGTCTCCCCAGTGGAGTCAGCCCTCGTCTCGGGTGGGGGAATGCACGTGCACTTTCCTCACGAGCTGTAGCAGCAGTGTGGCGCTTCCATTCGCGTGGATCAAGGGATCTGTGGCTTTCCCTCGAGGCTTTCCACGAGGCTTTCCCACGAGGCTTTCCACGATGCTTTCCCAACGGCTGTACACGTGCCACCGTGGTGTGAGTCGATCCTCGGCTTGAAAGTCAACGCAGTGCAGGGAAAACTGGTTTCCCTGGAATGGACGCAGACATTTGGGGGGACTCTGGGAATGGTAGCACGACACTCGAGTTCCTCTCGACTTTCCTGTGGAGAGCTCCTCCTCTTGAGATCCACGGAAACGCCGGGAAATCTTTCCCGAGCACGCAGGGAAAGGATCACTCCTCTCGAGGTAGGATGCGGAAACGGGTCTCCTCTGGAATGGGGCGGACTCTCGTGCTTCCTCTCGAGTTGAATCGGGTATATCGGGGAACTTCCTGAGATTGCAGCAA